>NC_058410.1:99221575-99328666 GCF_002201575.2 Neomonachus schauinslandi | reverse complement strand
ATACCCTCCCCAATGTCTATCATCCAGTCACCCCATCCCTCACACCCCCCACCACTCCAGCAACCCTCAGTTTGAGACAAAGAATCTGTACTCAGAAAACTATAAAATACTCATGAAAGAAATTGAGGAAGACACAAAGAAATGGAAAAACATTCCATTCTCATGGATTAGAAGAACAAATATTGTGAAGATGTCAATGCTACCTAGAGCAATCTACACATTTAATGCAATCCCTATCAAAATACCATCAACTTCTTTCAAAGAAATGGAACAAATAATCCTAAAATTTGTATGGAATTGTTTCTTAATGTCTCTTTCTGATAGTTCATTATTAGTGTATAGAAATGCCATAGATTTATGTATATTGGTTTTGTATTCTGCTACTTTACTGAGTTCATTTATTAGTTCGAACAGTTTTCTGGTGGAGTCTTTAGGATTTTCTATATATAGAATCACATCAACTGCAAATAGTGACAGTTTTATTTCTTCCTTTCTGATTCAGATGACTTCATTTCTTTTTCTTGCCTAATTGCTCTGGCCAGGACTTCCAATTCTATGTTGAATAAAAGTGGTGAGAGTGGGCATTTTTGTACTGTTCCAGTGTTGAGTATGATTTTAGTTATGGGTTTGTCATATATGGCCTTCATTATGTTGAGGTACTTTTCCTCTATACTCACTTTGTTGAGAGTTTTTATCATAAGTGGGTACTGAATTTTGTCAAATGCTTTTCCTGCATCCATTGCAATGATCATATGATTTTTATCTTTCATTTTGTTAATGTGTGCTGTTGTCATGCTGATTGATTTGCACATGTCAAACCATCCTTGCATCACTGGGATAAATCCCACTTGATCATGGTGTATGATCCTTTTACTGTATTGTTGAATTTGGGTTTCTAATATTTTATTGAAAATTATTGCACCTATGTTTATCAGGGATAAACCTCTAATTTTCTTTTTTTGTGGTGTCCTTGTCTGGTTTTGGTATATGCTGACTTTGTCGAATGAGTTTGCAAGTGTTCCTTCCTCTTCAATTTTTTGGAAGAGTTTGAGAAAGATAAGTATTTCTTTAAATGTTTGGTAGAATTCACCAGTATAGCCATCTGGTCCTGGACTTTTATTTGCTGGGAATTTTTTGATTACTGATTCAATCTTCTTACAAGTAATCAGTCTATTCAGATTTTTATTTTTTCATGATTCAGTCTTGGAAAATTGTATGTTTGTAGGAATGTATCCATTTCTTCTAGATTGTCCAGTTTGTTGGCATATCATTATTCACAGTGGTATCTTATGATACTTTGTATTTCTGTGGTGTCATTTGTAAATTCTCACTTATTTTCATTTTATTTGAGCCCTTTATTTTTTAGTAAGTCTGACTACAGGTTTGTTAATTTTATCTTTTCAAAGAAACAGCTCTTTGGTTTCATTGGTTTTTCTATTGTGTTTTAGTCTCTATTTCATTGATTTCTTCTCTAATCTTTATTATTTCCTCCCTTTTACTAATGTTTGGCTTTGTTCTTTTTCTAGTGTTTTTTAAGGCATAAAGTTATATTGTTTGAGATTTTTCTTGTTTCGTGAGGCAGGCCTGTATCATTATGACTGCCTTCTTGGAACAGTTTTTGTTATATATCATAGATTTTGGAATGTTCTATTTCCATTTTCATTTGTCTCAAAATATTTTTGATTTCCCCTTTTATTTCTTTGTTAACCTATTGGTTGTTTAGTAGCATGTTGTTTAATCTGCATTTTTCCAGTTTTCTTCTTGCAATTGATTTTTAGTTTTATATTATTGTAGTTGGAAAAGATGCTTGGTATGATTTCAATATTCTTAAATTTTTTGAAACTTATTTTTCCCTCCTTCTCCTAATGTCCTCCATGCTATTCCCTATATGAAGGGGGGGGGTAGGGATCACAGGGAGAGATGAACCATGAGAGACTATGGACTCTGAGAAACAAACAGGGTTTTAGAGGGGAGTGGGGAGGGAGGATTGGTTAGCCTGGTGATGGGTATTAAGGAGGGCACGTACTGCATGGAGCACTGGGTGTTATACGAAAACAATGGATCGTGGATCACCACATCAAAAACTAATGTATTGTATGGTGACTAACATAACATAATAAAATTTAAAAAAAAAAGAAAAGAAACTTATTCTGTAGCCTAACAAAATTTGTCTTGGAGAATGTTCCATGTGTTCTTGAAAAGAAGGTGTATTGTGCTGCTTTTCAATGGAATGTTCTATACATATCTATTAAGTTATCTAGTTCAATGTGTCATTTAAGATCAATGTTTCATTATTGATTTTGTCTAGATGATCTATTATTGTGTTGCTGTCAATTTCTCCCTTATGTCTATTAACATTTACTTTATATACTTAGGTGCTCCTATGTTGGGTGCACAAATATTTACAATATATATATATATAATGCACTTTTTTGCCTTTTATTACTGTGTTCATTTTATTTTCTATTACTTTTTTATATATAGAGAGAGATAGTGCACATGAAGGGAGGAAGGGGCTGAGGGAGAGGGAGAGAGAGAATCTTAAGCAGGCTCCATGCAGGGTTCCATCTCATGACCCTAGATCATGACCTAAGCTGAAATCAAGAATCAGATGCTTAACTGACTGAGCCACTCAGACACCCCTACAGTGTTTGTTTTAGTCTATTTTGTCTTATATAGGAATAGCAACACAAGCTTTCTTTTTGTTTCCATGTGCATGGAATATCTTTTTTCACCCCTTCACTTTCAGGCTATGTGTGTCTTTAAATCTGAAGTGAGTCTTTTATAAGCAACATTTAGATGGGCCTTTTTGTTGTCATTGTTGTTGTTGTTGTTTTTAATCCATTTACCTACTCTATGTATGTCTTTTGATTGGAGAATTTGGTCCACTTACATTTAAAGTAATTGTTGATAGGGATATACTTATTGCCATTTTGTTAATTGTTTTCTGGCTGTTTTTGTAGTTCTCTGTTGCTTTCTTTTCTTGCTTTTATGGTTTGATGAATTTCTTTAGTGTTATGTTTAGTTTTCTCTTTCATTATCTTTTGTATATGTACTATAGGTTTTTGTTTTGTGGTTACCATGAGGTTTATATATAACAACCTATATGTATAGCAGTCTATTTTGAGTTGATAACAACTTAAGATTGAACACATTCTAAAAACTACCATTTTATTTTTCCCCACATTTTAATTTTTGTATGTCATATTTTACATCTTCTTATTTTGTGCATCCCTTAACTATTTATAGTTATAGTTAATTTAACTACTATTGTCTTTTAACCTTCATACTGGTTTTACAATATTTAAAATATTTACTAAATATTTGCCTTTCCAGTGAGATTTTTTACTTTCATATATTTTACTGTTACTTCTTTGTGCCTTTTCTTTTCAGCTTAAAGAACAACCCTTAACATTTCTTATAAGGTTGGTTTAATGGCGATGAACTCTTTTGGTTTTTGCTTGTCTGGAAAACTCTATCTTTCCTTCAATCCTGAATGCTAGCATTGGCAGGTAGAGTATTCTTGGTTGGAAGTTTTTTGTTTTTTGTTTTTTTCTTTTAGCACTTTAAATATATCATGCCACTCTCTTCTGGCCTGCAAAGTTTCTAAAAAATCAGCTGATAGTCTTATGGGGGTTCCCTTGTATGTAGCAAATTGTTTTTCTCTTACTGCTTTTAAGAATCTGTGTGAAAGCCTTTTATGAGTGGACTTTCTACTCCTTCCAACCTTTTGAGTCTTCTGGATGTAAGCTCTGTTGCTTTTCAGAGCGAGATGTTTTGGGGGACTCTCTCTAGTGTAGGTCCCAAGTGTTGGGGTGCCTCATGTGGAGTCTGAATCTTTCACTCCTCAGGGAAAAACTCTGTATTTGTTTGATCCCTCTAGATTATGGCTCACTGCACTGGGGGTAGGGTTTTTGATGAGACTGCATCACTGCCTCTCTTACCTGTCTTAATGTGCCCCTTTTATCCTTTGTTATGGAAGAGCTCTTCAGCTAGTTTTCAGGTCTTTTTCAGAGGGAATTGACCCATATGTAGCCATAGATTTGGTATATCTGTGGGAGGAGGTGACTTCAGGATCTTCCTATGTCACTGTCTTGAACCACTCTCTTCTTATCTGAGGTTGTAAAAATAATAATTACCTTTATTTCCTGCACAAACTTGAATCAATATACCCATCTTATTCATAAATGTGTGACTGTGTGAATGAATACTGTAAAGAGAGATGGGTTATCTGGTTGACAAATTGGTTTGTTACATAATCTTATAATTACCAACATGAATACAATTCTCCCCCTTTCAAAATCTCAACAATCAGAAAGTGAGAGAGGTTCCTCATTTTTCCAGTCTTCTAAAGATTGAAGACCTAGATTTAATGTCAAAAATTATTCTGGATCCTTAATTGACAGTAACTGAATTTGAAATGTATTTATTGACTGGGAAAACATACTATAAAAAACTAAATTTCTATGAAATAATGATTTAAATAAATTTATATTTTATTTATTCTAACATCTACATGTATTTGAAAAACAGTAACTTATATGTGAGACATATTGTTGAGTTCACAGAAAATGTCTGGCACGCAAAAGGAGTTCCTATTCTGCAGTTGCTCAGATATCAATAAATATAAAATGGGAAATACTGAAAGGGATAGGGGACCTGCAATGAATTTTTCTCCTGGATCTTGGGAAAGACAAAGCCAATCAGACACAGAACCAGCAGGGTACTTAGAGACTTCCAAGGTGTGAGTTTCCTTATCCATAGACTGTGGACAATATTTATCTTCATTTCAAGAAAAGTTTAGTACAGTTGATATTGAATAATTATAGACTAACAGGATTTTTAAGTGAAAAAAGAAATCATTGCAGGATAAAGGAAGTTTTATTCTTCTGAATTATTTTAGCCTATGTCACTCATTTGGTGCTTTAATAGAAATCCATGTAAAGTACTGTTTTCCTGGAGTCTGTGACTTATCTCCTCCAATTAGATTAAAAATTTCTTTGTTTTTCTTTTAATGTAAAATCCACACTGAGTGTGTAGCCCAACAAGGAGCTTGAACTCACGACCCTGAGATTGAGATCTGAGCTGAGATCAAGAGTTGGATGCCTAACCAACTGAGCCACCCAGGCACCCCTAGATTAACAATTTCTAAAAGAATTTTCCGTATCTTTACGTAGCCTTTTTGTTCATAATCCTCCTAGCACATACTACTTGTAAACTAGATGTCAAGCGGTCTTCTTGCCCCTTGAGATCTTGGTTCAGACTTTATATGTTTGCCTTGTGAAAGTTCAAAAACCTTAGAAAAGGTCCTGTAAGTTATTAGGGAATTTAATTACATTTCTCTCCATTTTAGCTTGTGTGTGTGTGTGTGTTCATGTGTGCATACATGCGTACATGCTTGTTATTCTGCACTAAAGCCACTTCTCTAGTTTCACAAAATAATTCATTCACACAACACATTCATGCATAAGTAAGAAGCTTTTACAAGAAGTACTGGTGTGGAGAGGGAATAGAGTTGGGGTTATTGCCCAACCATAAATAACTATAAATAGAATATTAGGCATTGTTGTTTGTGTAATATCCTTTGGTTACCTTGTTATTAAGGAATTGTCACTGGCCTGACGCTGTCACCTTCCCAGTTTTTTTTAATTTGTGAATTTCTCTCTTCTTTCTCTTACCTGTGGTTTTGGAGATGGTCCTATTTGTTGCCAACCCAACATTCACTTCCCTATTTTTCCTACAAACAGAATCCTATTTTGATTAAGTATCCACACCTCCCTCAGCAAACATGTTTTAAGAAAGAAAGACCACATCCAGCACAGACATTCCCCTAAATCAGACTGTGGGTCCATTGTAAGTCATTTGGCCTAGGAAGATCCAATCAAGTAGAAGGGAAGGATGCTTGAAGGAGAGGTGTTCTTTCTCCTGCTAGTCAGAAACAAGTTCTGAGGATCACTGGCAGCCAGCCTGCCATCAAAAGAAGAAGCTGTGAGTGGCAGAGCAAAGAGACAGAAAAAAAAAAAAAAAGCTGATTTAATCCCTAGCACCTGCACCACCTCTGTATTTCTTGGAGTATAAGATATTGCTATTTAAGTTTATTTGAATCAGATTCTTGTTACTAAGGGGAGGAAGTATCCTAATTGATTACAGTTCTCTTTTCAATTGTCCTTTTTCTCAGGGACAAAACAACCTACTTTTTCTTTCTTTTTAAAAATTCTTATAAAACACTTTAGTGACCATCCCTTGTTTAGACCCGTGTGAATTTTCATTAAGTGTGGAGTCTCACCCTATTCCAAGTGGATTATCAAGATAGTTTTCCAAAGATAGTTTCTGTTCTAAGAATTCTGATAATATTTGTTAAGACCATTACCATTTCCTTATTATGCAACCATCAACTATTGCTTCTTCTCAGGTCCACCACAGAGCTGAAGCAGTTCTCATCTTTCTACCCCCAGTGAAAATACCACTATGCACCCTCCCCACAGACTGCTACATGATCTTGCTATCAGAGAGCAGAGGAGAGGGCCTGTGTTTACTCTTAGCGTCTAAGAAAGAAATCTCCTGAAAATACCTCACTCTCTTCTTGACTATCTTACCACCTGCAGCTGCAGAGAGAGCAGATAACCAGTCACCCCATTTAATTCAGCCAGAGGGGGTTACCCACTGTAATGGATGTTGTGCCCTGCTACCCAGATTTCCCTCTGGATTGAAGGACCTATTATCCACCTGCAGGAAGTACAGGTCCACATTCAGCCCTCTGCTTTCTGCTCTTTCCAGGAATTGCCCTCCACTGAAGAGAGCTTGACCCAAAGTTTTACCTTTTCCAGGGGGCAGCCTAGATCCGATGATGGGTTAAAGCAGGACAACAAAGGACCTGTCCCTTTACCTCAACCTGGTCAAACCTGCAAGACCATCTGGGCTACAGAGCTCCCCAGGAATTGCCTGAGCCCACTGTCGTCACTGTGTCCGCACTATAGCTCAACTTCTCTTGCACCTGTGCTGCCTTTCTTTCTCCCACAGGTGCTCAATCCATGGGCACTCTCTCAGAAACCTTCTGTGGACAAATCCCCATCTGGGGGTCTGCATTCCCTTCCTTGGGAAACTGACTGCTGACAGTTGATACCAGGAGTCAGAAAAAGCAGATGCTGACATGGGATTCTGGAGCTGGCTCACCTGCCCGCCAGTGGGCATGAGTTCCCTATCACTGGTGGAAGGTGGAGCATGCATAACCTGGCACAAAGCAGCAGTGAAGTTAAACCTTCCAACTGAGGTGAATTGTAATGGGACACTGGTGGAAGGAAATATGCTAGTGGTTGTAATGTATTAGGCGTTTGAGAAATGCAGAGATAATAATAACTACAGGAACAAGGAAACTGAGTAGGTTTGCTGGGGATATTTGAATCTTCAGAAAACAAATAATGGGAGGCTTGCAGGGATTAATCAGAAATTAAAGGCTAGGGATGAAAGCCAGAAGATCCCCTTGGCAATATATAAAGTTAGATCTATCTCACACAGTTGAAAAGCAGAACAACCTAAGGACCAAACCAAGATTTAATCATGAAAATGGCAGAACTCCAGAGAATCTGAGCTGCTCTTCTATGCCAAGATCAGGGACCTGGGTAGGAAGAATAGCACCCTGAGATAAGTGACGAGATATCAAGCATTACGTGTTGAAAACCACAAACTCCCAAAGTTCCCCTAAACCAGGATTTCTCAACCTCTGCTCTAATGGCACATGGGGCCAAATAGTTCTTTGTTGTTGGGAGGGGTCAGGGAGGCTGTCCTGTGCCTTGTAAGGTATTTAGCAGCATCCCTGCTCTCTACCCACTAGAGGCCAGCAGCCAGTAGCTTTTCCCCTGCATTTGTGACAATCATTACCAAAAGTCTCCTGGGGGTGGGGGGAAACTCCCCAGGTTCGGAACTGGTGCTACAAATTCTCAGTGCTGGCAGGAGTGGCTTAAACCTCCCTGTTAGAGACTAGGGCACATCTTTGCTTCAAGATAGTGCAGAGACTTCTATTTCTCAAATCAAGTAGTTCCCCACTCAGGATATACTCTCAGCTTTCCTCATAGCCCTTAAGCCAATGGTTAGGTTTAAGTCACATACTAACCCAGCTGGGGAATGTTGTGCCTGCCAAGGGGAGTAAAGGACTATACCAAAAAGATGCTCCAGGACCTAGCCATCATACACCAGCAGGACCCTGGAGAGCTCACATAGAACTGGAACCTGAGAATGTTGGATTAAAGCTGGGAGAATATGATGATGGATAAGGGAGAGCAATCTCCCACCACACAGGATTTAATGTCCTGGCAAGGACCCCAGGAAATGGTGCCAACGTGCTGCTAGAATGGCTTACAGAAGCTTCGTACAAGGTGAAGTGTAAACGCCGTAATTTCCGTGTCTGATGGTGGAAGAAGGAATCAAAAAGCTCAGACAAGTAAGTATGCTGGTGTGGATGTGCTATGTATGGCTGCAAAATTTACTAGAAGATTATGATCCTACAGGAGTGTCCAGCAGATGCTTCATTTGCTAAAATAATGGAAAATGTGCTGATGAGATGGGCACCAGAATCACTGAGGGCCTTACAGTAGGAGATGGGAGCTGTTACTCTAGAACTGGGCTCAGAGGTAGTGATGGGGATGACTGGGTCCAGCATTAACAGAGGCATTATCACAATGGGAACTGGATGGCCTGGATATCCCACAGAACATCACACTGGTCCACTTCATTGATGGCGTCCTGCTAATTGGACTGTAGGAGCGTGCAGTAGTACACATGTATTCCAGAGGGTGAGACATAAAGTCTGGGTACTCAGGGGTCCCCTGCAACAGTGAAATATTCAGGGAGATGATGGTTTGGAACATGCAGGGACATCTCATCTAAAGTGAAGCACAGTTACTATATTCACAACGCCCACCATGAAAAATAAAGCAGAATGCTTGGTAGGCCTCATCAAGTTTCGGAGGCAGCATATTCTATACCTGGGAATACTTCCGAGCTGATACACTGATGGCATGGTTTGAGGTGAACACTGAACAGGAATGGCTCCGCACATGACCATGCTCCTTGGGTCACATGATCCAGTAGGCCCTATGAGCTTGGAAATGTATATGGTGGGAAGGGTAGCATGGTAAGTTCACAGGAAGCCTTAGTGGAATCACAATATAGGCCCCTAGGTTTCTGAAACAAGGCAATGCTACTCGCATTGGAAAATGATGCACCTTTCAAAAATCAACTCCTAGGGTGCTACTAGAGCCTGCTTAAAAGGAGCACACAAGCCATGGACTCCCAGCGACCATGCAGGTAGCATCGCCAATCATGAGCTGGGGTCTGTTAGAACCACTAAGTCATATGGTTGTCCAGGCTCAGCAGCAGTCCTGAATAATGAGAGTGGTTCATGTAGGATAACACATAAGCAGAACCAGAGGATACAAGTGAGCCCAGACTCTCCTATTATCTATCGCTGTTGCATCACACCTCTCCTTCAGCTCATACCTGTGGCCACACAGGGTGTATTCCCTTACAACCAGCTGACAGAAGAGAGAAAAGGCCAAGCTTGGTTCATGAATGATTTGGCTTGGTATGAGGATGTAAACTAGAAGCGGACTGCCCTACATTATAGCCTCAGGGGTGGCCTGAACACACAGCGGTGAGGGGGAATCCTCCTAATGAATGGTCCTCCTGGCCATCTACTTTTTGTGGACTCTAATGGGAGCAAGGACCTTGTCTGTCTCCTCCAACTCTGTATTTTGTGTACCTAGAAGTTTACTTGGAGAGAAAGAGGTACCAAGTATAAATTTGTTGAGTCAAGTCAATATTCATTGAGCACAGACTCTGATCCAGGAACTTAATAACGATTGGGGGCTTATGAATTAAGACTCTTGTTGATGTTGTGCCTGGCACAGCAGATTGCCCATACAGAAACTAGGAAATGGGCAGAATCAATTTTTAAAAAGCATGGTTAGCTGCTGAGTCTTTACTGAAGAGAGAGTTCATGCGTGAATAGCCAAGACTGGGGAGGAAGCACAAGTAAGGTATCCAGAGACAGAAACATGGAGAAAGGAGACAGGAACTATCTGACACTATTTTCCACACACATTTCCATAATTCTAAAAGTTAAAAAGTGTTTCACTTATTTTGAGGTAGATGCACACACAGCTCTGGAATTTCTTTTGGAAGGAAAATTACAGTTCCCAGTCATTATTCCATCTTCTATGATAACCCTAACATTTATAGATTTCTGCTGAAATGGATTAAATTTAGTTTGGTGAATGTGCAGAAAAGACAATGAAACACGTAACTTAAATCAAGGAATAGTCTCAAGAGTGGTAAAATGTAATCGATTAGATTGATTTATATGTGACAAATGTGTGCAGTAGTTCACACCCTGCCTGTAGATTGTAATATGAATAATGTGCACACATACACGTACTGCCCTGGTCCTTGCAAAACTTCTGTTCAAAATCCCATATGTAGAAATAAGACTATGACCCAGCAATCATGCTGCCTGGTATCTCCCCAAATGAACCCATGAAATTTGTAATGTCCTTCACAATATTAAATCCCCAGTCACTCAGTCATATTTTGTTCTTGTAATCAGTAAATATTTATTGAGTGCTTAATAAATTCTAGGCACAGTACTAGGCCCTCTGAATCTTGTAGGGAATAAGGCAAATGATGCTCCCTCCCTTTACGGGATTTACAGATTAATGGGGAAGACTGGTTTTTCCCTAAATGAACCATGAAGGAAGAAGAGAGCCCAATGATGTGAACTGTTATTACTTTATTTAAAAAGGCACAGTGAATTCAACCACAGCATCTGACTCTCCTAATCACGTCTAGTACACATGCACAAATATAACCATGCCCGGTGACTTATGTTCTCCTGAGCAGGGAACATTTCTGGATGAATATAACTTTTTTGGAAATTGAGTTGAGATTAAATATGCATATAGTAGGGTCCTTGATTTAGCATCCATTTTTCAGAATTTTGGGGTTCATGTATATGTATTTTAATTTATAGATGAGTGGGAGCTGAATTAAGTCAGGATACTGTCTATACTACCTACCCTTCAGATATGTACCACCGATATGCCAAGATTTCAAGATACCAGCCACATGGGACATGGTGTCTGCTTTTTGGTACTTCTCATTTATCCAGGGAGGCAGGCTGAAGACATGAAAGTAATTAATAATGCGAAGTTCCAGTTCCTCTGCCCCAAATATGTGATTTAGAGCATAGTAGTTATAGATGTCAGAGGAACAAGAGAAGATGGCTCCTTACCATGAAAATGTGTTTGAAAAATGACGAAGTTCTATCTCAAGCTTAAGCACATATTATCATTAGACAAAAACGAAATGTGAATTTTCTCCATTTAGCTATCTAGTGAGTGCTTGACAGGACACATCGAAATACCTGCAAACATAAAAAGGAGTAACTCACCAAAATCTTCTTTTTTAAAAAAATTATTTATTTATTTGACAAAGAAAGAGAGAGACAGAGAGCAGCAGAGGGAGAGGGAGAACCAGACCCCTGCTGAGCTAGGAGCCCAATGTGGGACTCGATCGCAGGACTCTGGGATCATGACCTGAGCCGAAGGCAGATGCTTAACTGACTGAGCCACCCAGGCGTTTTCACCAAAATCTTCTGCAGCATAGAGTGAAATGGCACCTGGTATTCTGCAACTTTTTGATACCATTATGATACAGAAGCATAGACTTGACAACCTAAACTGCTTGACTATTTATGACTATGTTAAAACAAGTCACATGTCAGATGTACTTCCCAACATCAGGGTCTCTTGGAATTATTGTGACGTCTATTTTCTATTTTTGGTGTTAAATGTTACAGTGGTGGCTTCTTGACACCTAATTTTAATATATTTTAAAGATACATCATCTTTCTTTAGTCAAAATTTTGATAAATAACTCTGTAAGAATCACTGTCTAAAATTTATAATATCCTTCACAGTATTAAATCCCCAGTCAGTCAGTCATATTTTTTCTTGTAATTAGTAAATATTTACTGAGTGCTTAATAAATACTAGGCACAGTACTAGGCCCTCTGAATCTTGTAGGGAATAAGACAAATGATGCTCCCTCCCTTTATGGGATTTACAGATTAATGGGGAAGACTGGCATTAACTAAATAATTCCAAATGTGAAAAATGCTATGAAAGTGAGTATGTATAGACTCTGCAAGAGTGACCTAAAGCTAGTCTTGTGGGAAGGCATGTACTGAACGTTTATATCTTTTCTCCATAATCCAAATATGAAGTGCTAGATTATCAACCTTTGAAACTCTCTCTGCTCAGGATAAGATCAGAAAATGCTAAGTTCCAAAAGCATTCCATTGGGGGACTGGTAACTTGGGCCTTTGCCAACATCACACCAAAAATAAATCAGCAACGAGACCCATCTATATGCAGCTGTATTGAAAATTGTATTCCATATGTGACAACATACTATTAAAACAGCAAAATCATAGCTTCCATCTGCCTGTTGAGATGCACAGCGTCACTCTTTTCCCTGTAATGTTAGACTTTATTGCATTTGTTGGCAGCATATTCCATTTTAATATTTGATAAATAGATATAGGAGGAATTGTTTCAAGCCACGATCCTGTACGGCTTCAGCTGTTCACCTCCTTTCTCAAGCAAACTCTCTATCCTCAAACTAATATCCCCCCAAAAGAAAAATCAATTTAAAACGACTGTGAAAATGTGTTTATTTTTCTACCCTCAGGATTAAAAAGCTGAGAAATGATTAATAATAATTTGTCTAGAAAGATAATGCAGGCATTTGGGGGGGGTAGTGATTTTGCATCTTTAATTTTCATCAGTTCTCACATTTTATCATTAAAACTGCATGAATATATATATAGAGAGAGATAAAAGCAAATGAGAGAGGTAGTAATACCTCATATCTCTCAGGCGGTATTTCTTACGTTTCAGATTTCTACGTTGTCTGACCCCATTTCAGTCAATTTTCCATAGCCTGCCTGTCTCATATCCGCTGAGGGAACACACTAGTGCTGTGTTTATGCTAATTTTATGCTCTCTGAGTTGTGTCTGTTATTCAAAGCAGTTGAAGCAGTTATTGCCAGTAATCTTATTTCTGTGGGCGCCCCAGGGCAGACGAGGCCTCAAAATCAGGCGTGCAGACCGAGGCAAAACCATCACAGCCTGCTGCTAAATGGCAGTTCTTTCCCTCCGAATCTGATATCAGTTACTTCGCAAACACAGTAATAAAATGAAACAAATCAGATTTTCAAGTAAATAAACCAGACTTCAGTGGGAAGCAACAATGGTCAGGGCAACAGGACTTTAATAAGTGATACATAGGGGGAAATACAAAAGCACTATGGCCTGTTCCTCTACCCTCTTTATTTTAAAGCAACTTCCCAACCTTCTTGACACTGAAAAAAAGGAGGTTGTTTGAAGCCAAAAGCAAGAAAAGGGAAGGAGAGTCAAGTAAAACAAGCAGTAAAATCGATATGGACTTCCTCTTATCTAAAATCAAGCAAAAATACTGGAAATTGTATTATTTACTATTGAAGAGTGGCTAGGGATGTATCAACAGAAGACTCGCAAAGACAAATGGATTTGTCTGTTCTCCTCACCCACAGCAACTAACAGTCTTTTAGGAATCTCAACAAAATGGAAACAGAGTTAACCAGTACAGTCTCCTGATGAAGGGACATTTGTCCTCCAGGAACACAAAGCAATGTGGGAGCTATGATGCAACAAGAACAGTCACCAAGGTCTCTTTACCACATCAAAGAATCGTGGACTCTGGAGATCATTTATTTAGGGCAACTTTTTGTTTTTCAATACATTCTTAATTTATTCATTCTAAGCTACTTCCCCACTCAAGTCCCAGCTATCTTTATCATTTGTTTGTTACAAACAATTAAAATGTTTTCCCAATAAAAAAGAATAACATGAGGAGTATCAAAATCTGACTAAGTTAATAGAGTGATAGAATTTTCCAGAAAGCAGTGCTGAATATCTTTGATGAATTTAGATGAAGTGTTATCTTAATAAACTTACATTTGTATATTTTTTTCTTTAATCTCCAGCAACGTACCCCAGTCCTGCCCAATAGCCAACTCATTCATTCATTCAGCCAACATTTACTATCTGCCTACTTTATGCCAGGCACTGTAATAGGAGCAAGGAATATAGACTCAGATTCCAGTGAAGAAGGAATTACAAAGTATTGTAACCCTGCTCATTCACCTAACTGCTATGAGTGAGCCATGTAAAAGACACTGTGGAGATACATAGAAGTACTAATGGTTGGAGATGGACTTCTTGAGAAGGTGACTTCTAAGTTGTATTTTGTTAGAAGAATGGACATTTACAAGTCAGGGAGAAAGAGGATGGTATATTCTAAGTAGAGAACTGAATAAGTTCACTTGGAGAATATCAAGGAGATCAATATGAATGGGGCAATTCCAAGGAAGTGATCAAGAAAAAGTTTAGGAAACTAGATTCATTAAAGACCTAGTATGTTAATTATAAATTTCCTACCTCTAGGGCACTTAAGGGTTTTACACAAGGTAGTGACATTTTCAGAATTTGTTTTTATAAAGATCACTTTTCTAAGCAGTATGTAAGATAGAAAAGAGAGACTTTAGCTGGAAACAAAAAAGGTGGCAAACAAAAAAGGAAAGATAAAACATAATGGAATTAGAGGATAGAGGTAAAGGAGGGGATGGATTGAGATATTGGTGGTGAAGATGTCTTGTTCAACATGGCATATCTATCGAGCACATAACTTTGTCTCTGCATCTCCCAGAAAGAACACTAAAATGACAGTAAAAGAGGAAAATACTTAAGCCCCCACATAAACAAAGATAACAGAAAAGGAGATGATAAGAGATGAAAAGTGTCAAGAAAAGCTTGAAATGGAAAGTGGATTATGTGTGTAACTGAATTAGCAGAGCAAAGAAGCTAAAACCAAAGTTCTGTGGGGAAGCCGGCTGATTTAATACCTGCTTCAGAAACCCCAAAAGGTCTAGGAGTTGTGGGGAGCTAGTATCTCTGAAAGATGAACAATGGTTTAAAATGAGGAGGATTGGTTGATAGTATGTAAAGGAATAGTTGAGCCCTTAGAATCTTTTTCCAACTCCAACAGAATACAGGGGGTTCGCTTTCCAGAGAGACTGAGTTAGAGAAAGTTTGAATTCAGGCATGCAAGTGGGTAGAGAGTAGAGCTGCATCCTAGATGCTGAGAATTTCTTAGCATTCTTTCCCTGGTCAGCTCTCAGAACAATAGTATCTTTGCTCATAAATCTCAAGTAAAGATCAATAGAATTTCTTTTTAGAGGAACTGACCCCATTCAAAATGAAAAAAAAATGCTACAGATGTTAGTAAGTTATGAATCCAATGCAATAGTCAAATCACAGATTGATCAACCTATAGTGAGCCTTATAAGCTCACTTGTGCATACAGAGCTTTTAAAGTCACCTTTTTACTGCCTCATCTTAAATATAAATATACAGCCAAAGATTTCCAGAATTTTAAGGTAGCCTTCTTACACACCAAAACAAACTAAAAATAAAAATTAGAACTTAAAGGATAGAGAACTTTCAAAGAAAAATGTGTGTGTGTGTGAGAGAGAGAGAGAGGGAGTATGTGTGTAGGGGTGTGTGTCTCCTATCCTAGGAGAATGAAGAAAAGAAGATATTATTTTCAGGCCTTCATGAAATAAGAACAGGATACTATAAGTCAGGAATATTCTAAGAATAAGAAAGAGATCTTGGAAATAAAAATATGAAAGAAGAATTTATTTTAAAAATAGAAAAATTGAGGGCGCCTGGGTGGCTCAGTTGGTTAAGCGACTGCCTTCGGCTCAGGTCATGATTCTGGAGTCCCGGGATCGAGTCCCGCATCGGGCTCCCTGCTCAGCAGGGAGTCTGCTTCTCCCTCTGACCCTCCCCACTCTCATGTGCTCTCTCTCATTCTCTCTCTCTCAAATAAATAAATAAAATCTTTAAAAATAGAAAAATTGAATGGTATAATAGAGGAATGTTCTCAGAAACTAGAAAAAAGACAAAGAGATGAATTTTTAAAAAGGCAATAAAACTACAGGGATGCCTGGGTGGCTCAGTAGGTTAAGTGGCTGCCTTTAGCTCAGGTCATGATCTTAAGGTCCTGGGATCAAGCCCCATGTTGGGCTCCCTGCTCAGTGGGGAATCTGCTTCTCCCTCTGCCCCTCACCCTGCTCGTGGTCTCTCTCTCTTTCTCTCAAATATATAAATAAAATCTTTTTTAAAAAGGCAATAAAATTAGAGAATTTATATTGGACATTCAATATCTAACAAATGGAAGTACCTAAAAGAGAAAATAGATAAAATAGAAAGAAGTCATCAAAGAAGTAATTCAAGAAAACTTGTCAGACCTGAAATTCATGAGCTTCCAGATTAAAAAGGTCTATTGAATGTTGAACATAGTAAATAGGAAAAGAAGATACACATTAATAAATTTCAAGGTAACGCTGATAAAGATATTATTTTAAAAACCTCTGAAAAGAGAAAAAAGTGAGAATTAGAATAGCATCAAACTGTAACAAGAAGTAGAAGGCAATAGTTTAACAACTTCAAAATCCTGGGAAAAATGTTTTCCATCTTGAATTCTATATCCATTAAAATTATATATTAAGCATGAGTATAGAATAAACATATTTTCAGATATATGAGATCTCAAAAATGTGATCTCTTCATACACCCTCAGAAAGTGATTAGAGAATGTGCTCTGCCAAAACAAAGGATTAAACTAAGAACAGGAAAGAGGCAAGGTCCAGGAAACTGGAGGTCAAACACAAAAGAAGAAATATGTATCAACATTCTAGGAGAATAGTGTAGATAGTCTCATGCACTGTAGTTGTGCAGGTCTATAGAATGACTAATCCTAAATGGAAGAAGAGCTTCACAAAGTATGGTATCAAAATAATGTGGAAATAAAATATACCTGATTGTTTGACCATAGTGAAAGTATTTTACAGTTTTACTGGAAAGTTTAGGGCTGGGTTAGTGAAAAGAATATAAAAACTAAGAAAATAAAAAAGACAATTATTAACTCTTAGTTAAGTCATAATAGTACAACACATATTTACTATAAATTAGAATAATAATCATCATGTCAGAGTATTAGTTTGAAGACAGGAAGTAATATAACAATGCTAATAATTAAGTTCCATTTAAGTGATTACTATGTGCCAAATACTCTGCTAAATGCTTAATTTGGATTGGTTCACATTTAATCCTTAAAGTAATTCTATGAAATGGGTTCCATTTCTGGCCTCATTTTACAGATAAGACAACTGAGGTAAAATGCTTTATCCAGATGCCATTACAAATGAGGATTTGTCAGAAATGGACCAGATAAAGCAAGAGAAAATTATTTTTTGCAAAAATTACATGCTTTGTCATCATGCCACAAAATTCAAATGTGGAGGATGTTAAATCATACTACTACATAATTTTATTAGAAGAATTACACCAGCAAGGGACACTTCACTAGCTCAGTCAGTAGAGCATACAACTCTTAATCTTAAGGTTGTGAGTTCAAGCCACATGTTGGGCATAGAGATTACTTAAAAACAAACAAAACAAACAAACCTCTTCCTCCCTTCTTCCTCCTCCTACTACAAAAGCCCCCTCCCCCCCAAAAAAAGCTCTCAAATTATACACACCTACTGTGCCTATGAGTATAAAATATATGTCTGAAGAGCTATTATAAAAATTCTCATTTCATGTTCATTGACTCAGAAAAATTGCACCAAAATATAATCATTTACTATTTTAAGAACTCGTGTATTATAGCAATTATACTATAGTTCATGATTTATAAGATAAACATATTGTCATAAAATAATAACCCAATTGTTAACTTAGTCCTAAATCAAATTTACCTCTGTACTCAGGATTATTCTGCCAAATTGGGTAGATTCCATAATATGTTTTTTAAAAAACATATATGTATGTCAGAGTCTGGTGATATTAGTCTTTTCAAATGAACAGGGTCTTAGAAGTATATATGGGCTAGGCTTGAAGACATACCATACTAAAGACTCAACTCTGGCTTCCATACCCAAGCAAAATGAAATGAAAAATATAGTTAATATTTACTGAGTGTTCAATAATGCTCAGTTCTATACCAAGTATGTTACATTTATTACCTTAGTAAATGGTGGGCTTCAAGCTAGTAGATAAAAGCTTCTGAAATTATGAGTTATTTGTTTGAAGGTGAGTACTGTTGACTTCTTATAAAACAACTTATGTGAATGGTAAACTTTTACCAGAAGTTGCTAACCATCATAAAATCTTCCTTTTTGAAGCAGGAGTAACAAATTGTCTTAATTTAACTCTGAAAATAAACACAGGTTCATGTGCTAATGGTCTAAAAGATCTAAAAAGAGGTATTTTTAGAAATTTAATTTTTTTTTTCTTAAGTAGGCTCCACACTGGGTGGGGGCCAAACAACATGGGGCCTGAACTCATGAGCCTGAGATCAAGACTCTGAGATCAAGATCCTGAAATCAAGACCCAAGCTGAGATCAAGAGTTGGATTCTTAACCAACTGAGCCACCCAAGAGCCCCAATTTAATACTGTTTTTAAATGAAATCCACTCTATTGCCTTTAAGTTTTATTTTTAAAATGATCGTATCATAAAATTAACCTTTTTGTACAGTTCTGTAAATTTTATCGCATGTATGGATTCATGTAACCATCATCACAATCAGGATCAATTCCATCACTCCAAAGCTTCCTCTTGTTCCATCTTTATAGTCACATCCTCTCCCATCCCGGTCTCTGACAACTACTGATCTGTTCTCCATCACTATTTTTCTGTCTTTTTGAGAATGTTATGTAAATGAAATCATACAGCATGTGACCTTTTGAGACTGGCTTCTTTCATTCAGCACAATGGTTTTGAAATCCTTCCATATTGCATACATTAATAGTTAGTTCCTTTTTATTCCCAAGCACTATTCTGTTATATGGATGTACCATAGTTTGTTGATTCATTCATTGAAGGACATTTAGAGTTCCCTCCTCCCCCAATTTGGGGCAATTATTAACATAGTTGCTATAAACATTCATGTACAGATTTTTGTGTGAACATAAGTTTCCATTTCTTTAGGGTAAATATCCAGGAGGGGAATTTTTGGATTGTATGTAAATATATGTTTATTTTTTATAGGAAACTGCCAAACCATCTCTATAATAGATGAATGATTTTTTTATTCCCTCCGGTAATGTATGAGATTTTCCATTTCCTCCATATATTACCAGCACTTGGTATTGTGCTAGCATTTTTTATTTTAGCTACCTGAATGGACATAGCGGTTTTAATTAGCATTTTACTAATGACTTATGATGTTGAACATCTTCTCATGTGCTTATTTACCATCTTTGATCCTTTTCTGAAGTGTCTAATCAAGCCATGTGCCCATTTTTTAAATTAGGTTGTTTGTTTTACTATTGTGGAGAGCTCTCTATTGTATTATTAATACAAGTCCTCTGTTGGGTATGTAACTTGTAAATTTTTTTGTCAATCTGTAGCTTATATTTTAATTATGTCAGCAGGGTCTTTCACAGAATTTTTTTTTTCCACAGAAGAATTTTTATAATTTTTTATGAAGTCCTATTTATCAATCTTTTTCTATGAATTGTGCTCTTAATGTCATGTTTAAGAAATTTTTCCTCTAATCTAGGCATGAAGATTTTCTTTTAGTTTTTTTCTAAAAATATTATACTTTTACATTTCATTTTTAAGTCTATGATCCATTTTGAGTTACATTTTGTATAAGGTATAAAAAAAGTTTACTTTTTTTAAACCTATGGACACCCAGTGATGCCAACATAATTTATTGAAAACTCTGTTATTTCTTGATTGTCTTATCTTTTCATGTTTCACAAAAGTAAATGGCTCTATTTTTATGGATCTATTTCTGGATTCTCTAAAATTTGCCATTGATTTATGTATCTATGCTTTTGACATTACCACACTGTCTTGATTTGTAATTTGTCTAGAACTTTGTAATATAGTAATGTAGTTTAACTTTATTCTTCTTTTTCGAAACTGCTTTATTCTATTTCTTTTGCCCTTCCATGTACATTTTAGACTCATCTTGCCTATATCTATACAAAATCCTCCTGAAATTTTTTTTTAAAGGTTTTATTTATTTATCTGAGAGAGAGAATGGGAGACAGAGAGCATGAGAGGGGGAGGGTCAGAGGGAGAAGCAGACTCCCTGCTGAGCAGGGAGCCCCATGTGGGACTCGATTCCGGGACTCCAGGATCATGACCTGAGCCGAAGGCAGTCGCTTAACCAACTGAGCCACCCAGGTGCCCCGAAATTTTTTTATTGATATTGTGATATATCTATAAATTAATTTGGGGAGAGTTGATACTTTATTATGATGACTCTTCCAAAAGAAGTATATCTGATGTCCCTCTACTTAATAAGGGATTTTTATATGACTTTCATCAGCATTTTGTAATTTTCAGCATATAGCTTCTGTACTTGCTATGTTAGAATTATACCTAAATATTTAATTTTCTGGAAATTTTTGTAAATGTTCATTGAAGGAGGTCATTGAGAGCATGTGAGTGCTGGTTGACTCGAGAGCTGGACCCAGGCAGTTGGAGGCTCCTCACCACCTCCCCCATTCTTGGAAGAGATGTTCCACCCTCTCCCCCTCCCATTAAATAGCTGGAGCTGTTTCAAAGATGTAGCCTTGAGAGAGTAAAGTGTTGAGACCACCTGTACGGTGTAAGTGACTGAGTCCAGTTAATGCCTCTGTATAAACTTTTAAGATTCCAGAGAGTGGGTATGGAGATCTACTCATCTTGCAGCTGCTTAAGACAAGCCTTGGTATGTAAATTCCCTTGCTTATTAAAACTGCCTCTTACCAATCTGGAGCATTCTGCTTCTTTTTTCAGCCTCTCCTTGCCCTTGTTCACAGGGGTCAGTCTCAGATTTCACCTGGGGAACTCCCAAGGTTTCAAATCAATAATGTTATTGTTCTGTCAATTTTTTTTCAGACTGTATGTTACTAGTATGTAGAAATACGATTGATTTTTGTGTACTGATCTTATATCTTATGACTTTGTTAAACTCAGTTTTTTAAACTACCTTGGGTTTTACAACATAAGAAATCACATTTGCGTGTATAAAGACAGTTCTATTTCTTCCTTTCCACTCTGTATGTCTTTTACTTCTTTTGCTTGCCTTATTTCATGACTAAGACAGAGTGGTGTAGAAGATTCTTGCCTTGTTCCTGATATTAGGGGATAAATCACTCAATATTTCCCCAATTAAGTACAATATTCGTTTCAAGTGTGCAATATGATGATTCAACAATTCTATAAATTATGTGCTCATCATGATAAGCGTATTCTTGATTTCCTTTAACTATTTCACCCATTCCCCCGCCCAACTCCCCTCTGGAAACCACCAGTTTTTCTCTGTATTTAAGAGTCTGTCTGTTTGTTCATTGGATATGTTTCTTAAATTCCACATATGAGTGAAATCTAATGGTAGTTGTCTTTCCCTGACTTAATTTACTTCGCCTTATGCCCTCTAGGTCCATCCAGATTATTGCAAATAGCAAAATATTATTCTTTTTATGGCTGAGTAATATTCCTTTGTAGATGTATACCACATCTTCTTTATCCATTCATCTTGATGAACATTTGGGTTGCTTCCATATCTTGGCTATTATAGATAATGCTGTAATAAACATAAGAATGCATATATCTTTTCAAATTTGTGTTTTCATTTTTCTTTGGGTAAATACCCATAGCAATCTATACATTTAATACAATCCCTACAAAAATACCGACAGCATTTTTCACAAAACAAGAACAAATAATCCTAAAATTTGTAGGGAACCACAAAAGACCCTGAATAGCCAAAGCAACCTTGAAAAAAGAACAACAAAACTGGAAGTGTCACAATCCCAGATTTAAGATATAATATAAAACAATATGGTACTGTCACAAAAACACTCAAATAGATAAATAGAATGGAATAGAGAGCCAGAAATAAACCCATACTGACATGGTCAATTCATCTACAGCAAAGGAGGCAAGAATATTCAATTGGGAAAAGGCAAGTCTCATCAATAAATGGTGCTGGGAAAGCTGGACAGCTACATGCAAAATGAAACCGATCACATTCTTATATCATATACACAAAAAATTCTCAAAATGGGTTAAAGACTTAAATGTGAGACCTGAAACCATAAAACTAGAAGAGATATTTTCTTATTCTAATATAGGCATCTAACTCTATAAATTTCCCTCTAAGCATTGTTTTAGCTGTATCTTCGAAATTTCAGTAAGTTTCATATTCAATTTCAGGCAGTTCAAAATGTTTCATAATTTTCTTTGAAACTTCTCTCTGGCCCCTGGATTATTTAGAAGTATGCCATTTAATGTCCAAGTGTTTGGAGATTTTCCTGTTATTTTTGAATTGTTTATTTCTAAGTTAATTCTATTGTGACCAGAGATCATACTTTGTTTGACTTCAGTCCTTCTAAGTTTGTTCAGATATGTTTTATGGCCTCTCCCCATGAATATGTATACTTGGAAAAGTACTGCTGCTGTTGGATCCAATGTTCTAGAAATGTCAGTTCGTTGATGGCATTATTCAGTTCTAGATTCTATCCAATTTTTAAGGTCCGTTGTTCGATACACAAACAGCATTGTTATATCTTCTTGATGAATTAACCCTTTTTCAGGATATAATGTCTCTTTTCTCCCTGAATAATTTTATTTGCTTTGAAATCCAGTTTGTCTGATGTTAAGATAGCCATTCCAGCTTTCTTTTGATTAGTGTTTGCACTGTATATCTTGTCACATCCTTTTTCTTTACAATATGCATATCATTATAAAGTAAGCTTGCTCTAGATAGCATATAGTTTTGTCAGACTTTGTTCACTTTTTTCAATGTCTGTCTTTTGTTGAGATTAGATCATTTCTATTGATCTGTCTTCAATTTCAGTAACTCCTCTGCTCTCTCTTCTGCTATAGAGCCCTTTGAATGATATTTGTCTTAGTTATTGGATTTTTCAGTTCTAAAATTTTAATTTGGTTTTTTCTCTCTATTTTTTTGCTGACATTTACAGTTATAATATTTAATTCATGTGTTTGCAATTGATCATTACATTTGTATATTTTATGAGTTGTTTTGAAGACTGTCAGATAATGCCAACATTTGTATCACTTCTTTGTTGGTGCCTATTGATTATGTTTTCCCAAGCATATTGTGGTTGGTTCTTTGTAGGCTGAGTAATATTTTTTATTGTAGCCTGGACATTTTGAATATTATGTGATGAGACTCTGAGTATTGTATTAACCTAATGGAGAATGTTAATGTTTTAATTTTAGCAGCAGCTGACCTGGTTGGCTTTAGACTATAGGTTCCAATCTGAGTGCAGAGGCTGTGATTCTAAGGTCAGTTATGTTATCAAAGCTTTTGAAGTGCTGTTCAGATTAGTCCCATGTATGAGACAGGCTTGGACTTGGGCAAAGGTCTATTCATTAGCTCAATTCTCAAAAGTCTTTGTTACGTTAACTGGGATCAGATCCAGCATGTACAGGTTGGGGAAGAGCCCCTGAGTTCATGAAGAAATTTATGGGGTTACTTTTCTAAGATCTTCCCTATTTTCCATATCCCAATACTTTCCAGTTCCCTGGGTCTCCCTTTTATTTTTGGTCCTCTGGCCAGAAACTGCCCACTTCCATGATCGCACCATGTCTGCTGCCAATCTTCAGGAGGACACCCAGAGAGAAACCTCACAAGATGACCATCATTTGTTGAATGATTGAATAATTATAGCAATAAGAATCATGTTAGAGGGCTTATTAAATGTAGCCTTCTTGCCTCCATTTCTCCCAAGGCATTAATAAGATAGATATAAAGATCCTAAATTGAATGTGAGGCATCTACCCACATTCAGAATTTACAAATGAAAAGTATCATAATCAGTTTCATGACTCTGGGGCTCCTCTAATAGAAACCCTTTGCTCCCAAGAAAATGAAAGTGTAAGGATAGATGTGTGAGTAGTTTTCTTTAGAGAAAGCTATTGCCATTTCATGAGGCCAAATTTAGGAAGTGATAGGACTGCAAACTATGAAAGTGGATCTTGTCAAACCAGTTGGAGAACTTGAAATACCTGCCCTTCAGTATAACAGGGAGGATTGGTGCCTGACTCATGCCTAGGAGAGCTAACGTGGCATATGTCAACACTAGAATTGGCTTGCATTTGCAAAGTTGAGCATGTATGCCTTAGTACTTCCTATGTACCAGATGTTGGCCACATGGGAGAAAGAGCCTTCTTAGAGATTTTTAGGTCTATTCTTTTAAGAGTGAATACATTTTAACAGGCAGAGTCTGTGTAGTGTGAACTGATGGAAAACCAGGCACTGAAAAGGGAGCAGGGAGTCACAGGGAATGCATTACCTATGAGAATGGAACTGTAGTATAGAGGTTTTCCAAAGCAGATGATGCTGAGGATCCAAAGAATATCTCCTTTTTAAGAATTGTGAAAGATTTGAGATTTTACCCCTTTAGAAGCTAACTTCATGAATGATGGTAGAACAAGACTACTAGGTCATAAAACGGGGATTTATTACTCACATCAGTAGCAATACTCAGAGTATCAGCATTTTCTTACACTAGTTTCTCAAGCTCTGGTTTCCACAGGGATTTGCAAAAAGGGTCAGATGACAACTCCATGGGCAGTAGGTTGCATTACAGGAGAGGAACCCTGAGCTCAGGAAATCTAAATCTTTTCTATTGGACAATAAACATGCCTATCAGTTTCTTTGGAGGGAAACACTGTTCCTGTTTTTTTAAGGATGTTAATGATGTAAACACCCTTGAAAAGATAGTCTGGAACAAAGGCAGTCAGTGCCTCTGCTCATGAGATGCTCAGAAACCGAAGAGACCCACGAAGGATTATCTTCCAACACCACAAAATCATCTTTAAAATTCTGCCCAATGAGAGTGGCCCAGGAAGTGTAAAAGTCAACTTCCAGTTTGTTCTCTAGAGGGGAGGTGGGGGGGAGGGGAAAAATAGATAAAGGGGATTAAGAGAGGATTATCTTAATGAGCATTGAAAAATGTATAGAATTGTTGAATCATTATATCTTACACCTGAAACTAATATAACACTGTATGTTAAATATACTTCTATTTAAAAAAGGTAAAATTCTTAAACAAGGATGAAAAAAGTCAACTTCCAATGGTATCTGTTGCCTGGCCAACAGGTACTTTCCTCTCCTTACTTTAAGTGTCACTTTGGCCCCAGCAGCTCTTAAGAGGAGGAAGGGATGAGCAGAGTAAGGAAGCAGAAGCCATCCATACCGATTTTCTCCAAGGCAAACTGTCCAATCAGTGCAAGCTGGTTGGAGTAGTCTTGTTCTACCATCATTCATGAAGCTAGCTTATAAAGGAGTAAATTGGGAAAGAGTTACTTTTCAATGAAGTTGAAGTGTTGATTGGTACCTTGCATGGGACACTTTCTTTTTCTGTGTTTCTATATCATAAAGTGAACACAGAACTATTTAATACTTGTGGAAGAACAGAAAAATCATGTGGTCTGCTGATTTTTCACCTAGTGGCAGGGGAAAGGTATTCTCCACCCATTAAGTTTAAAAGGGTGGTAAAAGATAAACATGAGTTGCCTTTTGATTATTACATATTCCATGCTATTTCATTTATTGGTTACAGTAATTGTAATGACTATCATATTTCGAATGTTACCAACCTTCAGCCACGTTCATGTTCCTTTTACATAGATTAACTGATTTCGCCTTTTAACAATCCAAATGGTAGTTGCTACAATTATGCCCACTGAACCGAAAAGTAAGGCATAGAGAAGTTAAGCAACTTGCCCAAGGTTGAGGAGCTGGTAAGTGGTGAAGATTCAAACCCCAATAGCTAATTCCAGAGCCTCCCTCTCTAACCACTAAGCTGACTTACGGCACCTTCCTCTGTTAATGTAAGCACAGGTGTAAAGGACCAATTGGAGAAGATAGGGAGAAAGAGAAGTTGCTTTATGGTTAAAATCTACTTAAATTTTAAGAGCATTCTAATGATTTCCTAAAGCCACCCCTAAAACTGTGTGAGTGGATATATAGAAGGCTTACTAATCAGAGACTTTCAAATTGTCTTTGTTTCTTTGAATTTAATGATTTAATCTATGAAATCTAATTCCCTATCTGTAATACAAGAGTAATAGATGGGAAGAATTCTTAAGTTCTTTACAATTCTCTAACTCTATCATGGCAAATCAAGACACCTATAAATTCAAACAATAGACAAAAGGAGAGAAATGTACTTAGAATGTATTTACAATAGAAACAGACAAATAGACAAATCTAGAAATAGAGTATATAGCCACATAAATAGATGGTATATATGTTTTGTGTTGTGGAGTGAAGAAGTTGGCACAGTTTCAAGAAAGTGTAAAACATACTTTAGTTGAGATATGATCTTGTCCCAAATCGATATTTAGATAATACAATTTTATTCCCGAAGTAAATTTTGGATCGTGTCGTGTAAAAATGGAACCCACAGATCAAAAGGATGACTCAGAGTTTTGCACCTTGAGTAAGATACAACACCTGTGATCTGACTTTCTGGGTGGGATAGCATGGATCATCATCATGCAACCACTTAGAAGAGCTAGCCTTGAGAATGACTTGACTTCCCTTTAACCAAAACACTGGTGTCTTGGGAGGTTCCTGGTTTTAAAGTCAGGAGAGCCAAATTTATTCAAAACTCAACTAGTTCTAATATGTCTTATGTTAGAGAAATCACTTTTCATTCCTGAGTTTCAATATTCTTTTTTTTTTTTTAGATTTTTTTTAAAAATTTATTTGAGAGAGAGAGAGTGAGAGAGCGCGCGCAAGAGGGGGTAGGGTTAGAGGGAGAAGCAGACTCCCCGCCGAGCAGGGAACCCGATGTGGGACTCGATCCCGGGACTCCGGGATCATGACCTGAGCCGAAGGCAGTCGCTTAACCAACTGAGCCACCCAGGCGCCCCTGAGCTTCAATATTCTTAAGAGCAAACAATAATTATAGCAATACAATCCTCACATTGTATAACTTAGGATTAATAACAGGCACTCTCCTTATTAAATGGGTTTGATGTTCAGAGTGGATCAGTTTAGATTTGTGATTTACAAAACTCTGAAAAGTCATTATTATGATAAAAGTCATTTTATAATTATTTCTCCCTATAGAATATAAAACGGTACCATACTTTTTCAGAATGTATTTATCTAGGGCTATTTATATGACACATTATATTTAATCAAAATGCTTGAATTCAAAAGAAAGTATAAGCTATCTGGTGTCCTGAAAAGGCAGCAAAGTGAATCTCAGGTGACATAATTTTGTTTCTAAGATGTATATGACCTTTGCTTAAATCTACTACTTTGCTCATCTGAAAAATAGGACTCAAACTATTTTATTACTATATTTTTCTCATTGGAAAATATTTGTATCACTATAAGCTATAATTATTGTTTCTATAATTATCAATATAAAGGTTTTTTTTTTCCAAGAAAACTATATACTTGTCAATTCTCCTTTAACTTGCTTATTCCATTTCAAGAAATGTAATAAGTTTATGGTATTCATATAAACATTTAGAAAGAGTAACAAGAAAAAAAATTCATAGGGGCAATATAATTATCACCAGCAGCTGTAACCTGTTGCATTCAATGCTGGAACTACAAGATAGCTGCTTTAACCAAATGTTCAAGCATTTAAAAGACTTCTTTTATCTTTTCTTGGGATCCAAAAGCAAATTACAGAGGAAAAGCCTGATGTAGGATACAAATGTGTTTTCTACCACACAGAAAAAGTCTTAACCCATCTCCAATTAGCTTTGACACTTTGGAATTATGAGTCCCCTCACCTCTCAAAAAACTAATCCCATCTCCTAGAGATAGAGATGTCAAGTATTTCACATCACAGGCTTTCCTTTTCTCTATTATATATCTCTTTTAAGAAGATATCACTGTAGGTTGTCTTAGTGTACAATGACTGGAATAAACTGGTCTGGTTTTTCATAAGAGAGTGATCATATTTTAACCCAACACAATCAACAAAAAATTCAGATTCAGCATGATTATGTTTGGTTTGAAAATCATAATTTATTTGATTGAAAATCATCATTTAAAATAGTCACGAATCATTTAGATGGTTTGATTGATACACACATACACAATTCGCTTTGTGCTTCTTAACAGCTACTAGTTTGTGAAGGGAAGGATTCCTCTGATGAGGCAGGATCATTTCTCGAGTTGCAATAGGTTTGTCTATTCCCTTAAGTATATCATCTTAAATAAGCTTACTTATAGCACATGAGTGGTAAACTAGCAAAACTTTTTACCGAAGATTCTGCCTAGTATGAATGATGCTCTACTCTCTTTAATAAGAGAATTTTCCTCATTCATATGGGAAAAGGCTAAAAGCAGAAAGAAGCTTGAAAATGAAGTGTAAGAAGAGAAACGTGTAAGAGACAAAAATAATTAAGACTTCTACAGACTATTCTCTTATAGATAACGCAAACAATATGTGCGAAACTGTAAGAAATCTTGTCTTCCTTTGTTTTCATTGAAACAAATTGTGATTTCTTTTTCTGGCAGTCATTGGGTATGGAAACCTTAATGATTTGTTTTATAGATTTTGAAAATTGGTATTTTTCCTTTCTAGTTCCCTGTCATTTTTGCTGAGGATGTGGCAATGAAAGAATTTTGTCTGGTGACTTTTTCCCTCCCTCCTTCCTTAAAATAAAGTTTATTGCCTTTCCTATCCCTAGTAAAGGAAAAAACATATATTATTGAATTTATTTTTTAAAAAAGAAACCTCAAATGTTGTGTGTTCAAACATTTCTCCCCTCACATAGAGGCTTGGGAAGAATTTAGTGCTAAATAAATGCTGCCTCCAACCAGGCAAGATAAAACATAAATCATTGCATTAAAACCTCTAACAAGTCTATCTGCTTTTTGAAATGACTGGAAGATGAAAGCGAGGAGTCTCATTTAAGAAGACCCAGCGGATCGGTTCTGCATTTATATAGCTGTTATCAAAAGCAATTCATTTGGAGATCAAATAGACTGACAGATAGGACAAGCAGGGGATCACCACTGCCTTCAGGCAGCCCCAAGCCAGGACGGCTCCCAAGCACCATCACTAATATTGAGTCTAGTCAATGTTCCTGTATATTACCCTTCCATCCTGGGCCAGCTGCACAGTACTGCACCCTTCTTCCACCCCTTCTTAGTCAGGCGGCTGTAGGGAAAAGAGCAGTAAGAATAATGTTTCCCCACTGGGTCTGGTGGAAAAACCTCTGTGATGAGCAGACTGGGTTCACCCTCACTTTGGACAAGGGTGAGGACAGTGAAGAGGAATAATAGCAAAAAATAAGAGGGGCTTGCCAAGGGACCTTGGGTTCCATGACCCCTTCCTGGCTGCAGATTATGCTCTGTCCTCTCCAGCCGATCCTCCAACAGTGGAGCAAGAGGGAAGCATGTCAGTGTAAAGTGACTTTGTACAGGTAGGCATTTTCAAGGCTAGCACGGGAAGGATCTGTTTATCACCTAGGAAGTTGGGGTCTCTAGTCTTAAAGAAAACTTACTGTTTTTTTTTAATCTCATTAAAAGGTAACATGTTAATTGCTGAAAGTCTGAATAAAACAAAAAGAAAAAAGAAAAAGAAAACAAACTGTGAGAGATAACGCGTGTTATCACATATACATATATAGGGGCATAAATGTACATGCATAAATTTATGTGAGATTATACCCTGTTTGCATGCTGTATATTCAACTTTAATATTAAAAATAAGGATTTTATGTAATTATTTGAAAACATAGTTTTTATGAATCAAAACCTTTAATTATGGGGATAAGCCAATCTTGATTTAATTAAATTCACATAATTTTGTCAATAGTTTAGGGAATTTGTTGTTGTTTTGGCATGAGTATAGTATATATTTTGTCTGCATATTTTTCAATAAATTGTTTAGTTAAATTTTTATTTTTTAATCACTTATACAAAATATATGTGCATTTTAAAGTCTTTTGATAATGATCAAATTGCCCTCTATAAAGTTTCTACCAACTGATAGCCACACCAAGAATGCATGGGTATGGTAATTGGATTGTATTTTTGCTAGCATTAAAGAGTCCTCCCACATACTGAGTATTATCACTTCTTTAAATGTTTGCCAAATGCATGGGTGAAATGTGGCATCACTTTATTGTTATTTGCATTATTATTGAAATGAATGTTTTCACACGATTACTTGCATGTATTTGTTCTATTGTAAGTATGTTTGCTAGTTTTGAGGGGAGTTGGCCATGGTTATTTTTTCCTAAAGAATTTTAAAAGGCTTTTAATTATTAAAATTTGTTTTCTATGTTACCAATAATTTTATCCAGTGACCAGAGCTTTGAAGAAGCATTAAATTAAAAATCTAAAATGGATGTAGTAATGACTACTTTAAGTCATTGTATCTCTACCAATGGTTCTAAAGTATCATGTGATTATATAAAACTTAGGTTTTATTTATTTTTTAAAGATTTATTTATTTTATTTATTTATTTACTTGAGAGAGAGTGAGGTGCTTGCGAAGGAATGAGGTGGGTGGGGGGAGGGGCAAAGGGAGAGGGAGAGAGATCCCAGATTCCATGCTGGGAGTGTGGAGAAAGAGGCAGGCTTGATCTCATGACCCTGAGATCATGACCTGAGCTGAGACCAAGAGTCAGAGGCTTAACCAACTGCACCACCCAGGCGCCCCTAAAGCTTAGGCTTTAAAACAGTATTTACACATAGTTTATATGTAAAATACTTATATTTTTTTCCTGTAAAGTACTTGTTTTTAACTTGCAGTATTTAAGAAGAGAATAAAAGCTCCATCCAAAATTTGTTTTACACTTAAAACTCCAACCATTTGGATATAGAATATTCAAGAAAAAAATATTAAGCCAACTAATGCCATTAAAGTGAACCCAGAAAAATTTTCTTTCTATAGGACTTAAGTTATCAATCAATCAACAAATATTTACTGAGCACCTATTCTAATTCTGATTGCCTAGGAGAATCATAAATATTTAGAATATTTATTTATAAATATGTTAAAAGCACAGATCTTGCCTTAAGTCTGATTTAAGAAAACAAATTTTTCCTATTCTCATCCATTCAACATTTTCATCCACTCTGTTACTGAGGCACGGTATTAAGACAGTGACTCCTACTGTATTAAGAGTGGTGGCGAATTCAGTGATACAGGAGACATGGTCCTTGCTGTCACTATGTTTACAGCCTAGTTGGGGAAACAGACATTCTATAAAACGCCAGCAGTCCCTCATCACCTAGGCATGGCCTTGTATTGTAATGAGGGCAGCATAGACAATCTCAGGCGAGGAAGAGCTCACTGGGGCATGAGAGACCAGAATTAGACCCTGTCTGGGCTCTGAAGAATATATAGGACATGAACTGTGGAAGGAAAGAAAGGGAAAATTATACTTATGAAGAAAAAGACAAATATTTTTTCTTGTAATTTTTTGAGCTTCAAAATATAATCCTTTTGCTCCAAGATCCAATAGGCTCAATGACTTTCATCTTTGTGTCTGTGGTGCCTTTCTTTAAGCTTCTGTACCTCCACCCCCGTAGCACTGAGAGGGGATCTTGGAGACAAGTGGACAGAGGGGCTTCATGCTATGACCTCCCCATTCTCCCTACCACATGGACTACAAAGGTGTATAGAGAGGTAGTTACCATAATGAGGGACTCCATCCTCAATTCCCAAATTATACCCTCAGCTGAATGCAGGATTGTCATTACTATAGCTTTTCCTTCCTACAAATGCATCTAAGTTGTGGTCTATATTAAAAGTAGAAACTTTTTTTAATGTAATATCAGTTATTCTTCTGGCACACTCCTAAGTATCTGAAAAGAAAACTCAAATTCCTTTATGTTGACTACAGCTGTATCAGAAGAATGTTTTTTAAGCTTAACCAAAGTCAGGGAAGTAGAGGCTAAGAATGCCATTTTTTCAGATATTGATAGTAATGCTCTCACCCATAGACATACACAACTAGCAAGGATATTATTTGTGGTAGGCTGAATGGTGGCCACTCCAGAGCTATCCCCATCCTAATCCTGGGGACTTGTGACTGTTACCTTACATAGCAAAGGGGACTTGCATCAGTGATTAGGTTAAGGATCTTGAAATTACCCAGGACTACCCAGGTGGGCCCTAAATGTGATCACAAGGGTCCGTGGAGAGGCAGGAGATCAGAAAAACTATAGGAGATGTGAATCAAGAAGTTGGAGTGAAGTAGACCTTAGAGATATGCTTTAAAGTTATAGAACGGACCATGAGCCAAGCAATACAAAGAGCCACCAGGAGCTGAAAAACGCAAGGAAAACAGATTCTTCCCTAGAAATTCCAGAAGGCTTGATTACGTTTTGATTTTAGCCCAGTGAATCAGATATCAGACTTCTGACATCCACAACTTTAAGAGAATAAATTTGGGATGTTTTAAGGCACAAAGTTTGTCATAGTAGCAGCAATAGAACACAAACACATTATTTAAGGTAACTCTCCTAAAATAGCCTTTTCCTGTAATTGTAATTCCAACTTTAGATATATTCTTTTAGGCCATGGCTTGAGAAATCTGTAAAAATAAAAATACTCCTAGTAGGTATGATATATTTAAACATCATAGAATTATTGTGAATTATAGTGTGAATTATTCTATGAAACTAGAAATTCTGGAAGAAACGGGTCACTGAGTAGGCTAAGTTTCTTGGGAAGGATGTAGAAGGGGTAGACCTAGAGCTTGAAACACATCTGGGATGAGCTCTTCTCATTTGGAGGCTGAGATTGGAAGTAATAAAATAGGACAAAGGTCAGGGTAAACCCAAAACATTCATGTTAATAATGCCACGGTTTTTCCTCAACCTAGTCCTGCTTTCATGCTCTTTATACATATAATTTATACCCATTTCTAAAGCAAAATACTCTATTTTAATTAATTAGTGCACAAAAATACCAAAAAGGAAGAACAGTTAAGAAATCAAATATATTTAATTAAGCATCCAAGGACTGTGGATTCTAAATGCAATAATTCAAGTTAAAATTTCTACATTACCATATAAACTTTCTTCTTGCACACAAGAGAGCATGACATTATTATTTTTTTTAATACTAAATGTAACACCTACTATCTCAGGGGCCAGACCTCTGCTAGGTGAGAATTCCCTCTTTGGGGAAGTGAATGCATTGTTTAGCGCAACACTTGATTTACATTTTTGGATCTTAAGTACATTAATGCATCTAAGTTGTGTTCTATATTAAAAGTAGAAACTTTTTAAAATGTAATATCAGTTGTTCTTCTGGCACATTCCTAAGCATCTGAAAAGAAAACTCAAATTCCTTTATGTTGACTACAGCTGTATCAGAAGAATGTTTTTTAAGCTTAACCAAAGTCAGGGAAAGTAGAGGCTAAGAATGCCATTTTTTCAGATATCGATAGTAATGCTTGAGCTGCAACCTCACATATTTTGGAAGTCTGAATTTAATCTACCAAGTTTGAGCAAATCAAATTCACTTCCAGATACATCTATAAGTTTATTTAGCTCAAGACCATTTTACAAAAATATAGTTGACGATACTAATAACTCATTACAGTAGAAGAAATTACTATTTTACATTAATTATAATGATAATATATTAGGGTGACCATCTCATCCTATTTTGCCTGGGACTTTATGGGGTGTCCTGGTTTCAGGACTGACAGTCCCAGATCCTGGAAAACCCCCTCAGACTTGGGAAAATCAGGACAAGAGGTTACACAGGCGGCAAATACCTGACAAAATGTCATTTCAACAATGGTTTACATTAAATAATCTTCTTTTCTTCTAACATAGAGCAGTAGTTATAATTTTCATTTAAATGTATTCAGTGGAATATACCTAAATAGAATATTTTAAGTAGTGGTGGTGTTTTCAAGGTTCATTATTGGCTCAAATTTTACTTAGTCTTATTTTTATTTCAATGAGCAATCAATGTTCTTTTCTCGTTTTGAAGTTAATCACACTCCTCAGGTTCCAAATCAAGATTTTCTCTGTACACAGACACCACCTGTCAAAACCCCGGACGAGCTGGTAATTGTCCACATATTCACACCCAGAATGAAACATCTATATTTCTAATGCTGTGTATCAGATTTAAGATCTTTATTATCTCTGAGACAGGACAGCGTGTAGATAAATGTCCTGATAGTCCAAGCTTTCAAAGAATGTCACCATTTATTCTGCGGATATGCATCCTTGCGTGGCCACCAGACACGACACCACTAAACGCAAATCCGTTTGCCCAGTTCCCTTCTCCTTCCCCTTTGCTCCCCCATCTTCTCTTTTCTCTTTTCTGCTCCCTCTTTCAAATGTTCATTTGAAGATACACTTTTTACTGGGATTAAAACAGGGTTTGCATTTAAAATTTTCATTCACCAAACAGAAAAATATTTTACCGGAAGGGAATGGTATGAAGGAGAAATGATTTTCCGTGTGCCCCGAGGCCTGGCATAGACAGGATTTGATTTGCTATGTTCAGCTGGAATCTGGATTGATACGCAGAGATGAGAGGGGGTGTTTAATAAAATTTACATTTCATTTTCTCACTTGACACCAGTCTCCTGTCACTCAGGGAACGGATGGGAATGCTGCAAATAACTTTTGTCAGAATCGAGTTGGGGAAACAGACTGGGAAATGAGCAGACAGAGGGAGAGAGAGAGAAAAGAACAATCTGGCTTGTTTTCACCTCGTGGTTCCGGTGATGGGAGCAAATCCACTGTGGCTTGAGGCCCTGACAGCTGGAGGCTTTTCCACAGAGAGCCAGCGGTCGACCTGGGAAAGGCACCTGGGAACTGATGGGATCCAGCTGCCTGCAGCAGGCCGCCATGCTGTTAGACGGGAGTCTCTGGACAGCAGGAAGGAGGGGTTTAAGTTCTGGAGGACTGGAAGTGATTGATGTCAGCTGAAAAAGAGATCAGGAGACACCAGAGCAAAGACAAGAGTGGGGGACTAAGCTCCCCTTTTATTCAGTGAAACCCTAGTGTCTCTATCAGTTTTCTATTGCCGTGTAACAAATTACCACACGTGTAGTTGCTTAAAACAATAACCATAATAAATATTATTCAGTCTTAAAAAAGAAGCAAATCATGCCATGTGTGACAATGTGGATGGACCTGGGGAATATTATCTCAGTGAAAATAAGCCAGACCTGGAAAGATGACTAATGTATGGTCTCACTTATATGTGGAATCTAAAATAGTCATACTCACAGAAGCAAAGCAGAGAATGGTGATGGCCAGAAGCTGGGGGAAAGGGAAATGGGGAGATGATGATCAAAGTGTACAAAGTTTCAGTTCTGGAAGACAAATTCTGAAGATCTATCTATTCAGCGTAGTGCCTATAGCTAAAAGTACTGTACTGTATGCCTAAACTTTTCTAAGAGGATAGGTCTTACATTACGTGATCTTACCACAGATAATAAAATAATAATAATAATGATAATGATAATAATAAGGTGGGAAGAAACCTCGGGAGGCGATGGATATTTCTATGGCCTCAATACTGGTGATAGTTTCACAGGCAAATACTTGTTCCCAGACTTATGGAGTTGTATCCATGAAATATGCATACGGCTTTTTCCATGTCAATTGCACATCAGTAAAATGGTTAAAAAACAAAATATAACACCCGTTTATCAGCTCTTGGTTCTGTAGGTCAAAAGACAGGACACTCAACTGAATTTTCTTCTTAGGGTCTCACAAGGCCAAAACCAAGACGTTAGCCAGGCTGAGCTTTTATCTAGAGGCTTTGGGAAAGAACCAGAAGCTCAGAAGCTCATTCGGGCCGTCAGCAGAGTTCATTTCCTGGTGGTCATAGGACTAGGTCCCTGTTTCTATACTAGTTGTTATCTATGGGCCACTCGTAGCTCTCAGAGACTACTTGGATCCCTTGTCAAGTGGTCTGCTCCATTTTCAAAGTAGCAATGACACACAGACTCCTTCTCATGTTTGGAATATCTCTGACTTCCTCTTCTACCACCAGCCAGAGAAAATGGTCTTTTTTTTAAAGGGTGCATGTGATTAGGTTAGGTCCACCCAAATAAATTTCCCTATTTTATTATTTATTATATTTTATTATTTTATTATTTTTAAAAATTTTATTTATTTATTTGAGAGAGAGAGAGAAAGCGATCACGGAGGGAGAGGGGTCACCGAGGCAGAGGGAGAAGCAGACTCGCTGCTGAGCGGAGAGCCAGATGCAGGGCTAGATCCCAGGACCCTAAGACCATGACCTGAGCTGAAGACAGACTCTTAACTGACTGAGTCACCCAGATGCCCCTATTTTTTAAGATTTTATTTATTATTTGTCAGAGAGAGAGAGCACAAGCAGGGGTAGGCAGGCAGAGGGAGAAGCTTGGCAAGGAGCCTGATGCGGGACTCGATCCCAGGACCCTGGGATCATGACCTGAGCCGAAGGGAGACGTTTAACCAACTGAGCCACCCAGGTGTCTCTTTTTTTTTTTTTTTTTAAGATTTTATTTATTTATTTGACACAGAGAGAGACAGCGAGAGAGGGAACACAAGCAGGGGGAGTGGGAGAGGGAGAAGCAGGCTTCCCGCTGAGCAGAGAGCCCAACACAGGGCTCGATCCCAGGACCCTGGGATCATGACCTGAGCTGAAGGCAGATGCTTAACGACTGAGCCACCCAGGCGCCCCCCCGGCGTCCCTTTTTAAGGCCAAATGATTAGTAAGCCTAATTAAAACTGCAGTATCGCTTTTGCCACTTAATTTAATCATGGGTGTGACACCAGGTGACTGAGAAAATGGAGGCCATCTTAAAACTCTGCCTACAGTATTGTCGTATGTGTGATCCATGGTGCCAGCTCAGGGTAGACACAATGGTTGCTGAGGTTAGCTGGTGGTTTCTGAGAAGTCTGGAGATCCAGAAGGGTAGCAAGCAAGGCATCAAGCCAAAGGATATCTATAAATGTATTAATCTGTGTTTTTCTTAAGAAAAAATAAGACATAGAAGTTACAATTACTTGGTATTGATCAGAAAGATAATATCAATGCTAGTTTGGCACATTTCTCAGCATTAAGTCAAAGTGGTTCTTCTTTCACTAGATTTGATGTGACAAGCAAAGGAGGAATCTAAACAGCCTTTGGAAGCACTGGTGGAGGGCTCAGGTGTTTGGACAGAAAATTCAGTCTTGAGCAGTCAATTAATGATCTAGAAAAGGTGGGCATGGTGTGTGGTAGGCACATCATCTTGGCCACATGGACTCTCTAACTATGTGGAGGAAGGCATCAGGGGATGAGGGGAGGTCAAAATGGAGCTCTCTAGAGCCCAGAGCCTGGGGAAACTCTTCTTTACTGAGTCTAAAGGCAGTATTGCCTGGGACGCCATATTTCTTTGATCCAAACTTTGATAGATGAAGAAATAAGAATATCTAGAGGTCATTTACTCCATGATATCCCATTATATTTATATATTTGACTAGGAAAGTGGCATTTAACCATGCCTTAAAAATCTCAACAGAGTAGGATGTTGAAATAATTGTAATATTTATTGATATTTTTTCTAGGCAATAATTTTTTTCCCTTGATAAATGGTGGGTATCCTTCCATCTAGCCCAATCACAGTCACTTCTACCTTTTTTTAAATATAATTTCACATGTTTAAAATGGTTATTAATTATCCATTCAGGCTTTTATTTCCTGTGTCCAACAACATTAATTCATTCTTTGAACAATCCAGATTTGGGATAAGTAACTCTTGCAGTCCAATTTATATATTGCCTCCCACCCGAAATGCATCTTTTTAAAAATTTATTTAAATTCTATCTATTTCCTAAAGTCTCACTTAAGTTTCTCTTCCCTTTAAAGCCTTTATTCCCTTATTTCAAAAATTATTATCCTCTCTTTTCAGTGATTATTCCTAGCATACAAAAAGACTTATCTATGGAGTGAATTTTCAAAGTGTTTAAAATAATGTAGAAAAAAGATCTTATGGTTTTCCAATCATTCCTAAATAGGAACAAAACTCAGACTGGTTTCTGACATCTCTTCTAAAACACTAAAGTCAGAAAATATTGGAATGTTGTCTCCCCAGTTTTGCAGAGTAAAAGTTGTGATTCAAATACTTTATACACAACCAAGTTGTCTTATGTGTCTGAAAACCATTTTCTAAGACAAATAGGCTCAGAAAGATACATCCCACTTACCCATATATCAGTTCTCAGTCCTGTAAGTCAAAGGACTGGGAAGACTAGGGGATCACAAGATTTGGGATCAGAAACCCAGCTTTCAGCCTTCACTCTATTGCTTACTGAAAAGGTGTCTTCAGTGACATAAGAGGGAATCAAGGAGAGGAACCATTACAAAAGCCAAGAGAGGAAAGTGGTTCAAGAAAGAGGAAGAGAAAGGTTGGGTTAGATACTCCTGAGATGTCATGTAAGATGAAGATAAAGAATTATTCTTTAAAACTGGCAATATGGAAGTCACTGCGTTTGCCCCAGGAACAGTCCCTGTTCTGTAGACGGGTCAGAAAGCATCCTGGAGTGCCTGGTAGAGTGAACGAAGACTAAAACTAAGGAAGTAATGGAATGTGTGAACAAAACTCTTTTAAACAATGTTGCTGGACTAGAAGTAGAAAAATGAGAAAGAGAACTGAAGGGGACTATAGAATCAAAGAATGGTTTTCTTTTCTTTTCCTTTCCTTTTTTTTTTTTTTAAGTGGGAGTTACTTAACCACGTTGGATAGCTGTGGGAATAACCCAGTAGAGGGGGAGAGATTGATGATGTTGGAAGAGAGCTGATAATGGAGGCAGTGACATCCTTGGAAACAGAATGATGACATGTGGAAAAGAATATTGGGTGCCTGGGTGGCTCAGTCGTTAAGCGTCTGCCTTCGGCTCAGGTCATGATCCCAGGGTCCTGGGATCGAGCCCCACATCGGGCTCCCTGCTCCATGGGAAGCCTGCTTCTCCCTCTCCCACTCCCCCTGCTTGTGTTCCCTCTCTTGCTGTGTCTCTCTCTGTCAAATAAATAAATAAAATCTTAAAAAAAATACCCAGTAAATTCTAGGAAGTCCTCCAAATGCATTAAGTGAATATTCTATCTCAAAAGATACCAGATTCATGGGCAGAAAATACTCTCTTCTTGAGTTGTTCCAAGCACAGAGAACCCTGGTCTTTTTTCATGTATAAAAATAATAAATGTTAGAAGAATATTTGTAAACACACAAATCTCCATATTCTACCATTTAAGTGTCATTTAACTTTATAAAAATGGTTTATCCCTTTTAAAAGATTACATTCAGGAAATGTGATCTCTCAAATATATCTGCAATTAGTCACCGTGCTATCACATAGGTTGAAATCAACTCTTCTACACTCAGTAGAGTAATTCCTTCCACTTATAGCTCTTTCAAAATTGACACTGAATACATTATAAATTCCAGAAACAAAATATGGAATAAATGCATGAATTTTAAATGACAGAATTAATTAAAATCCTTTACTGTTATTGACATGTACAATTTTATAGAAGCTTGGTTGAATAATATTTGCATGTGATTTACATTCAATTTCCCCATACAAATTTTTGCATAGAGTTTGCATACATTTCAATGTATAGTAATTTCATACATTTGGATTTTATACTGCTAGATGGAAGAGAGCCATTCACTAAGTAATTCTTGAAAGGTCTGGGCCTCTTGGTTCTCAGTAGCCTCAGTGGGCAACAATATGGGCAAATCTGCTGCGGGACACAACCCTGGTCAGACTGGGTCAGTCTGTCACTCTGAGGGAGACACAAAGTTCTGTCAAAGTCTGGTACTTTCTCTGAACACAACCCCTCAAACTTGAGAGATGGTGGAAACTATCCTAGCTCTCTTCATCCTTCCTTCTTGATTTTAACATCCAGAAATATTTACAAATGTTTTTTGAACCCTTAAGAATTTTAGTTTGTTCAGTATCTTGGGGGAAAAGAATCCACCATATATAGAAAATCAGGAACTGGAAGCAAAAAAGAATTTCTTTGAAATAGCAGAAGAACATGACACTTTTCAATTATTTATTTCAACAAAGAGTAAAGCCGGTCACTGCTGGGAAATATTTTCTGGGCCACCTGTGTTAATGGTCTGAATAAGTTTATGGTTGGCTGATAGTGGTGCTTTATCTAACAAGCTCATCTCCAGACATAAATGAACCAAGAGCTACTGTCTTGGCTTCCAGTATTTACCCAGTTCTCCCATTTTCTGAGGAGAAAAAGAGGACTGGCTTAATTATAGGTTAGAGGATTCTGACTAGACTCTGAAATTCCGTGCCACATGCTAGAGCCCTGTAAGTCACTCTGGATATTTCTGGCTTCTGTTAAGGCCCAAAGAGTCCATTTTGGCTTCCAGGATCCAAGCATTGTGAAGGGAGAATTAATCAATTAATTATGGTTGTTCCTAAACAGAGGAATAAGATCAAACTTGCCTTCCAGAAAGATCCATCTTTTGGTACATGGAAGATTGGTAAGAAGCTAGTAAAAGTTGGAAGAAGGGTAAAGAAGGAGTAGATATAACAGATGTTAAATGACTGGGAAGAGTAAGATAGAACATGGAGTCCAGGTTGACCTCGAGATTTCCAGTCAGAGTGCAGTGATGTCGTGTGTTGTGTTAGGGCAAGCATGAGGAGGAGCAGGTTTTAAGGCCGCATTAACTTCTTAGTGGCTGTGGGATAACCCTGTGGAAGTTCTCAGTAGGCAGCTAACTATATGGTGTAGAGCTCAGGAAAAGAAATCTGGGCTGGAATTTGTGGTGGTAAAAGAAGTCACCTGAGTGAAAGGGAGAATGTGTAGACAAGCCCACAGAAGTAGTGCTAAGACTGCTATCATTTCATAATTCTCAAAAGCCTTAACTTCTGAAATGCCTTTGTACAAAAAGATTACAGATCTCTGATGGCTCAACGTATAGATTACAGATTGTAAATACAAATAACCTCACAGAAACTACAAAAAAGAGATAAAGGACAGGTTATGGGGGGGGGTTAATTAAACTAGAGAAGGCATAATCTGCCCAAACCAAGTTATTATTTTTTCTTTATTATATTTTTAAATACTGTTAGTGCCCAAACAAAACACAAAAAGGACTGCAGGAAGCCAGTTTGTACCTCCAGAGTAATTTCTATAGGCCAGATTGCTCATCAATGCCCTTCTTAAACACAGCCTGGATTGAAATTTCTTGGACAACATCAATCTTGATACCTAATTGTTATCTCCCTCAGAATCCAATACCGTGTCACAGAGAAAGCTGCCTCCCTCCTTTCAAGGCAGGTTTAAGGTTTGAGATGTCTATAATACATCTAAAGAACGCATAAAGGGCTGAGAATGTTCCTGAAAACTCATAGTAGGGTAAGACACACTTTACCATTGATGCCTTGCAGATGATGACTTCCTGCTAGTCCCTACCCACTATGGGACTAGTTCCAGAGCATCATTATTTAAAATTCTGCAACAGAAGCATTTGTTTCCTTTCTCCGTTCTAATTCAAACATAGGAGAGCCTCTGAATCTTTCAGATTGGAAAATCCTGATTTATATTTTGGGAAAAACTGAGAGCAAGTTGTTGCTGGAAATTCTCCTCACCTCTGCCATCTTTGTTTTACTCCCTTGGAGCGTAAGGCCTTTTGGATCCAGAGCCAAGGGCACAACCAGGCTGCTTAAGGTGTCTAGTTTGAACACTGATGAGCATTCTGCAGATGTTTGAATTAGGTGAAACTGCCTTTAGCATCCTTACCTAACTTGATACCAGTTGACCCTGCACTCTGGTCTTCATTAGAACCCCTAGCACACAGCCTGGAGAGGCTGCACATGATATAACCTCTTCCCTCCTTCATTGGGCAGCTATACACATTATCTTCTCCAAAAATCAGTGCTCTGAAAAATGAGAGCACTCATAATCTGCTTGGGCACTTGGTTATCTCTGGTCTCCCCAAATAGTTTTCTTCTAGTTGTAAATTTGACCCAGCTACTAACAGGAAGAACTATTAAAAAAAATGTGACTTTGGTCCATGTACAACTGCCTTCTCCAAACTTACTGTTTTTATATCTTTGACCTTAATGAAAGTCTCAGCAAAGCCCATGAGCATATCAATTTTTGTGCGTCCATCACAGCTGTTCCTGAATAGTTTCCGGGTGTAGGGAATGAGGATAGAATGCCTGGGTAGCACCACAAGAGGCTTTCTTCTCTTGAGCAAGCCCCACATGGCCTCTTTCCTGGCCCAACTGGCTCTGCCCCTGCATCTGCTGCCTCTCTTGTCTGAGGTCTGGGCAAAACAGCAACCTCTGATCTTGGCCTGCCAGCTGGTATCTGACCAACTGCTCTTGGGCCTCCTTCCAGTTCCCAGTCTCTTGCAGGTACACGTGCTGAGCAGGAGAGCCCGGAGCAGAGGCATGCCCCCGGGATGTGACACTGGTAATACTGGGAGCAGGTGCAGCAGCCTCTTCTCGGCAGCCACCCTCCTCTCGGGCAGTGCGCCGGCCCACCTTCCTTCGGGACACTCCATTCAGAGACTGGTGGGGGAGCTGGTTCGGCTTGTCCACAATGACCTTCATCTTCATATCTGTGGGAGAAAAGAAGTTGGGGAAGAAATGGATTTAGTTAGGATCCAACAGTACATTAAAAGGATTATTCACCACGACCAAATGAGATTTATTCCTGGGCTGCAAGGTTGGTTCAACATCCACAAATCAATCAATGTGATACAACACATTAATAAAAGAAAGAACAAGAATGATATGATCCTCTAAATAGATGCAGAAAAAGCATTTGACAAAGTACAGCATCCTTTCTTTTTTATTTATTTATTTATTTATTTATTTATTTATTTATTTATTTATTTATTTTTTATTCTTATGTTAATCCCCATACATTACATCATTAGTTTTAGATGAAGTGTTCCATGATTCATTGTTTGTGCATAACACCCAGTGCTCCATGCAGAATGTGCCCTCCTCAATACCCACCACCAGGCTAACCCATCCTCCCACCCCCCTCCCCTCTAGAACCCTGTTTGTTTTTCAGAGTCCATCATCTCTCATGGTTCGTCTACCCCTCCGATTTCCCCCGCTTCATTCTTCCCCTCCTGCTACCTTCTTCTTCTTCTTTTTTTTTTTCTTAACATATATTGCATTATTTGTTTCAGAGGTACAGATCTGAGATTCAACAGTCTTGCACAATTCACAGCGCTTACCAGAGCACATACCCTCCCCAGTGTCTATCACCCAGTCACCCCATCCCTCCCACCCCACCCCCCACTCCAGCAACCCTCAGTTTGTTTCCTGCAATTAAGAATTCCTCATATCAGTGAGATCATATGATACATACAGCATCCTTTCTTGATTAAAACTCTTCATAGTGTAGGGATAGAGGGGACATACCTCAATATCATAAAAGCCATCTACGAAAAACCCATAGCGAATATCATTCTCAATGGGGAAAAACTGAGAGCTCTCCCCCTAAGGTCAGGAACATGGCAGGGATGTCCACTATCACCACCGCTATTCAACATTGTACTAGAAGTCCTAGCCTCAGCAATCAGACAATAAAAAGAAATAAAAGGCATCCAAATCGGCAAAGAAGAAGTCAAACTCTCACGGTTTGCAGATGATATGATACTTTATGTGGAAAACCCAAAAGACTCCACCCCAAAACTGCTAGAACTCATACAGGAATTCAGTAAAGTGGCAGGATATAAAATCAATCCACAGAAATCAGTGGCATTTCTACACACCAACAACAAGACAGAAGAAAGAGAAATTAAGGAGTTGATCCCATTTACAACTGCACCCAAAACCATAAGATACCTAGGAATAAATCTAACCAAAGAGGCAAAGAATCTGTACTCAGAAAACTATAGAATACTCATGAAAGAAATTGAGGAAGACACAAAGAAATGGAAAAACGTTCCATGCTCATGGATTGGAAGAACAAATATTGTGAAAATGTTCATGCTACCTAGAGCAATCTACACATTTAATGCAATCCCTATCAAAATACCATCCACTTTTTTCAAAGAAATGGAACAAATAATCCTAAAATTCGTATGGAACCAGAAAAGACCCTGAATAGCCACAGGAATGTTGAAAAAGAAAAGCAAAGCTGGTGGTATCACAATTCCAGACTTCAAGCTCTATTACAAAGCTGTAATCATCAAGACAGTATGGTACTGGAACAAAAACAGACACATAGATCAATGGAACAGAATAGAGAGCCCAGAAATGGACCCTCAACTAATCTTCAACAAAGCAGGAAAGAATGTCCAATGGAAAAAAGAGTCTCTTCAACAAATGATGTCAGGAAAATTGGACAGCCACATGCAGAAGAATGAAACTGGACCATTTCCTTACACCACACACAAAAATAGACTCCAAATGGATGAAAGACCTAAATGTGAGACAGGACTCCATCAAAATCCTTGAGGAGAACACAGGCAGCAACTTCTTCGACCTCAGCCGCAGCAACTTCTTCCTAGAAACATCACCAAAGGCAAGGGAAGCAAGGGCAAAAATGAACTATTGGGACTTCATCAAGATAAAAAGCTTTTGCACAGCAAAGGAAACAGTCAACAAAACCAAAAGACAACTGACAGAATGGGAGAAGATAATTACAAATGACATATCAGATAAAGGGCTATTAAGAACTTATCAAACTCAACACCCAAAGAACAAAGAATCCAGTCAAGAAATGGGCAGAAGACATGAACAGACATTTCTGCAAAGAAGACATACAAATGGCCAACAGACACATGAAAAAGTGTTCAACATCACTCAGCATCAGGGAAATACAAATCGAAACCTCAATGAGATACCACCTCACACCAATCAGAATGGCTAAAATTAACAAGTCAGGAAACAACAGATGTTGGCAAGGATGCGGAGAAAGGGGAACCCTCCTACACTGTTGGTGGGAATGCAAGCTGGTGCAGCCACTCTGGAAAACAGTATGGAGGTTCCTCAAAAAGTTGAAAATAGAGCTACCTTATGACCCAGCAATTGCACTACTGGGTATTTACCCCAAAGATCCAAATGTAGTGATCTGAAAGGGTACATGCACCCCAATGTTTAGAGCAGCAATGTCCACAATAGCCAAACTATGGAAAGAGCCAAGATGTCCATCAACAGATGAATGGATAAAGAAGATATAAGGGGTGTGTGTGTGTGTGTGTGTATACACACACAATGGAATATTATGCAGCCATAAAGAAACCCAAAATCTTGCCATTTGCAACAATGTGGATGGAACTAGAAGGTATTATGCTAAGCAAAATAAGTCAATCAGAGAAAGACAAGTATCATATGATCTCACTGATATGTGGAATTTAAGAAACAAGGCAGAGGATCATAGGGGAAAGGAGGGGGAAAATGAAAGAAGACGAAACCAGAGAGGGAAACAAACCATAAGAGACTCTTAATATCAGGAAACAAACTGAAGGTTGCTGGAGTGGAGGGGGGTGGGAAGATGGGGTGGCTGGATGATGGACATTGGGGAGGGTATGTGCTATGGTGAGTGCTGTGAATTGTGTAAGACCAAGAATCACAGACCTGTACCTCTGAAACAAGTAATACATTATATGTTAAAAAAAAAAAAAAAAAGAAGATAGTAGGAAGGGAAAAATGAAGGGGGGAAATTGGAGGGGGAGATGAACCATGAGAGACTATGGACTCTGAGAAACAAACTGAGGGTTTTGGAGGGGAGGGGAGTAGGGGGATGGGTATTAAGGAAGGTACATATTGCATGGAGCACTGGGTTTTATATGCAAACAATGAATCATGGAACACTACATCAAAAACTAATGATGTAATGTATGGGGACTAACATCACCTAATAAAATAAAATTAAAAAAAAAAAAAAGGGGGAAAAGGAGAAAAAAAAAAAAAAAAAAGAAATGGATTTAGTTCTCATATCAGTTAAGGTTAAGAACCCTCACTTTACATACTTCGCATTCCAGAAACAAGACTGTCAATTAAAGATTGAGTTGTATCAGCTTATTGATTTCCAAATGGCTTTAGGAATATATTTTTCCTAAAAAGGCCACTGTATCCCATGCTAAATTTATAATGAATATTAATTATCTAATAAAGATTTGATAGGGGCACCTGAGTGGCTAAGTCAGTTGAGCATCCAACTCTTTTTTTGTTTTTTTAAGATTTTTATTTATTTATTTGACAGAGAGAGAGAGAGAGACAGCGAGAGAGGGAACACAAGCAGGGGGAGTGGGAGAGGGAGAACCAGGCTTCCCGCCGAGCAGGGAGCCTGATGCGGGGCTCGAGCCCAGGACCCTGGGATCATGACCTGAGTTGAAGGCAGAGGCTTAATGACTGAGCCACCCAGGCACCCCTTGAGCATCCAACTCTTGACCTCAGCTCAGGCCTTGATCTCAGGGCCCTGCATTGGGCTCCACTTAATAAACAAACAAACAAACAAATATAAAAATTTGATAATATCACTTCCCAAAAATACTTTTTATGTGTGGCTAAGTCAACAAGGTTTTCTCCTTATAAGCATAATGGCTTAAATACAAAAACCAGACCATAGTCTGGTCAACTCACATTTGTATTAAGAAATTTGAGCTCTAGGGGTGCCTACGTGGCTCAGTCGGTTAAGCATTTGCCTTCGTCTCAAGTCGTGATCTCAGGGTCCTGGGTTCAAGCCCATCTCAGGGTCCTGGGATTGAGCCCCACTCTGGGCTCCCTGCTCAGTGGGGTCTGCTTCGCCCCCACCCCCTACTCTCTCTCTCTCAAATAAATAAATAAAATCTTTAAAAAAAGAAATTCGAATCTAAAAGCTAGTCTTAACACTGTGGTTTTTATGAAAAATTCACAATTTGATTATCTTTGATTCTATAAAATATGAATTTAAACATCTGTAGAGATAACATAAACATATCAATAAACATGTACCCATATAAGTGTATACATATATGGTTGTATAATAGTGGAAGGAGAGAAGGACCACTAGACTGGAGTCACAAAACCAGGGTTCAATCCCCTTCCCTGCTAGCTGGCTCTGTGACTTTCATCCTGTCTTTTAGCCTCTCTGGACATCAGTTGTATAATTTCATATTACTCTCAGGTACTACTTCACAATTTACTAAAATGTATTTCATTTTAGCAGTCTTGTTTTAATTACAGTTTTCTTCCCTTGACATTTCATTTGTATTTTATTTTCCTATTCAACAGAATGAATATTCAACTCAGAAGAATACAACATTGGTACCGCTACAGTAAACAGATGATCTGGGCACTTTTGCCCTAATCCGTCCCAATTCTTTGCAGGATATATTATATAAACCATAACACTTCTAGCCTTTAAAATGTGATCATGCCATATGTGAATGAGCTAACTAACCTCTCATATTATTGGGTAATAAGTAAAGATGAACTAGAGCTATATAGAGTTCTACTGATGCAGTTAAGTAAAACCTACTAAAACAGATGTTTATGGTATTAAATATATGAGAGATGGGCCCTAGGAGCAACATAGCAAAGCAGCTAAAAGTACATACAGGCTTGGAATCAAACAAGTGTTGTTAGATTTCCTGCTTAGTCCCTTACTCGCTGAACACATGTGCGGATTGTACTTACTCTTCATGTACTTCAGTTTCCTCATCTGTAAAACAGTTATATTGATAGTACCCACCTCATAAGATTGTTTGAAGGTTAAATAAGATGAATCATGCTAAGCACCACCCAAAATCTATGATGTGATAGACTGGATAAATAATAATCACCATAATTCAAATCACTAATGCTCAGAGAGTACTCATCCCCGACAGGCACTGTTCTTTATGCTTTACATTCATTCACTCATTTAATCTTCATAGCCATCCCAGAAGGCTAGTCCCATTATTGTCCTCATTTTACAGATGAAGAACCAAAGGTACAGAGTGTGGAGTTACTTGCCCCAAGTCACAAAGCCTCCAAGTGTAGTTATGAGATTGGAACTTAGCTAGCCTGGTCTTTACCATCTAACATAATTACCTAATAGGATTCCACATGCATATTTTTTGACTCTGTCAACAGTTTGTCTTAATAAAAAATGTACCCTAAATTAAAAGCCCTGTAGATATCTTTATCTCATACAGATAGAAACATTATACAAATTCACATTAAAATGAACATGCAAGCACGCTCCACAAGAGAGACCCTAGAGGTCTAACTTGGGAGTATCTTTTTTCCCAAGATTGCTTATATTTTGTATATACATTCCATTCTCACCAATTTTCTTAAATGTCAGCTCTTAGATTTGCATTTGTTTGCCAAATATCTTGGTTGCTGAAGGTTTGAAACATTTTCATTCTGAAGTTCCAAAAGTGCCTCAGATTCAATATCTCAAAAGAATGAACTTGTCAAATTTTTCTCAAATTCTACTCTTTTCTTTCTTTATTTCATTCATGTAATCCCTTTTCAGGTGCTCAAACTAGGTTGCAGGAGGAATCATTCTGAGCCTCCAGAGATTCTTCATTGGAGAGCTCATCTATTTTTTCACTGGTTTATTAGTTAATTAATTAATTAATTAATTAATGATTTTCTGAGCACCTACTATGTGGTAGGCCTAGAAATACAGCGATGAACAAGAAGCAGTCCTAATATCATGGAGTTTATGCTCTAATAGTGGAGTCAGACATAAATCACAAAATGCATGGAGGCTGTACTAGGTCTTATGATAACAAAGGTCCTGGGAGCATGTCCCCTGCTATCCAGGGGCTCCAGGAAACAGACCTTTAAGCTAATTAAGGTGAGAGCCCTATAGTGAGTGTGTATAGCGAGTGCGTAAGTAAAATACTAGGGAAGACAAAAGAGGAATTACCTAACACTGCCTGAAAGCTTAGGAAGACTTCACAAAGGAGATGACTCAAGTTTTGAGGCATAATATGGTGGGAAGACATTCTAATATACAGTATGGCATATGCAAAAGCAAGGCGACAAAAACAAACAAGATGTATTGGGGACTCTGAAAATAGCTCCAGACACTGAGAACTGAGGTTGTGTATATAAAAGTGGATGTGGATGTCGGGTGGGGAGTGGTAAAAGAAAAAAAGTTATCATACTTGATAGAGGCCATAAATAAATAAGGGGACTTGAAAACTCTACTAAGGAGTCTGGAATTTATATCACAGAAGACGAGGCGGTGGTTTTAGAATAGGGCAGTGATATATTATTTTCATCTTGGGAAGAAGAGCCTTTCTATAATGAAGACAGTGAACTGTGGGGGAGTGAAGGAGGTCAGTTGAAAGGCTACTGCAATAGTCTGAGCAAAACATAATAAAGAACAGTAGGCCAGAGTCAAAGATGTTGAAGAGTCAAGCAGACATATTCTGAGTACGAGATGTAACAGTGGTGGGGAAGAGAAGGCTAATATTTATTGAACATCTAGGTATGGGTCAAGGACTTGAGAACTATCCCCATTTATAGATGAGAGATTAGAAGACAGAAGAGACCTTGTAATCTAGAGAAAGTAAAACAGAATGTATTTCTATTGCATCAGGAAAAAAACATAAAACATTATTTGGTGCACATGAAAATAAACCAATTGAAAATAAAAATATTCCTCTCGGGCTGTATTACTGGTGGCTGTCCAAGTTCCTGGTGGCTGTAGGTGCTAATGAGTTTTTCTTGAATGAATGCTGTAAATATAAGGATGTGAATATATTTTACATTTCCTCCCAAGAAATTATAGCTTTCTTGAGAACATGGGTTTGCTCTTACTCTGCTTTTATCTTCTGTTGAAATTATCTCACTGTTAACTGAACACTGATTTTAGTTTCCTCTTCTGCTAAGAAAGTGGGAAGCTTTTTCAGACGACGTATATGAAAAGGCACTTCATGGTAACAGAGACCCTAATTTCAAATTCTGGCTAGTGCTCACTCTGTGTGTGTGCGTGCAAAAGCGTGCCCATGCATGTGTGAACTCACACATGACCTCAGGGCAGGTGGTTAAGAGCACAAGTTTGGGAATGGGACAAACTATTGAACCTATGTCTGGGTTTACTAGAAAACGAACTGCCCCTTTGAATTGCAGTTTTCCTATTAGTGATATGGGATAATTTGGTCTGCTATCTCCTAAAACTGTCGTGAAAGCAGATGAGTTATGACATGTTTTGGCACCTGGTAAACTATGAAGGACCCTAGAAAGCTCAGCTGTTGTGTTGTGGTTGTGTTATTATTGTGATGATGACGGTAACTTGAGGAAGAAACAGAAGAACCATTCATTTGAGTATTTCATGAAAATTTAATGTACATACTGGCTTACACATTACAAGCATTGTTTTCAAAATATATACCCTTTTCTAACTTTGACATCTAAAAGTATCTACGGCCGAGTGTTCAGGTCCAATTCCTTTCAAGTACTTCATAGATACGTAGTGCTTAGTCTCCAGCTGCATCCTCCTCTGAGCCCAAAAGTCTCAGCTCTTCCCCCTAATTACCCCATCTCTCACCTGTAAGAATTATCTTAAAATACCCTAGCCCTGAAATATTTTTTCATCCTATCTTTCAACACTCTCTGCCTTTTATTCATCTCCCCAAATGCCTTACTTCCTTCAGAAAATACTTCCTAACTCACGCATTTCTTATTGTCACAACACATTGTGTATTGAGGGATGTATCAATCTATTTTTATAAGCTTTAAGGTATCATGATTCGATTTAAGAAACAGTTTTATTGGGGCACCTGGGTGGCTCAGATGGTTAAGCATCTTCCTTTGGCTCAGGTCATGATTCCCAGGTCCTGGGATAGAGCCCCATGTCCGGCTCCCAGCTTAGCAGGGAGTCTGCTTCTCCCTCTCCCTCTGTCTCTCCCCCTGTTTGTGCTCTCTCTGTCTCTGTCTCTCTCTCAAATGAATAAATAAAGTCTTTAAAAAAACAGTTTTATTAAATTATAGGTTTTTTTAAACAAATTAAAAGGAACTCAAGATTGTTCTGTTGAAGACGCCCTCATTCATTTGTATTCCAGTACGTGTCTTTTGAAGGGGAACAGGCTAATTATTGAAAATAACACTTAAATAGCAATTATAGCAATTATCACATGTTGGGCACTAATTATACATATATGTAACTTAATACTTACAGCAATCCCCTGAAGTAAGTGCTATTATTATCTCCCTTTTAGAAGGGAGGCCATTGAGGTACAGAGAGGTTAAGTAACTTCCTAAGACCACATGCAAAGTAGTGGCATATCTTACTTGACAGAATTCAAAATTCTTGGCTCCAGAGTCTGTACTTTAAGCACCACATAATACTGTGTAGAGTTGAGGATAGCAGCAGGAAGTTAAGAAGAATGTTGGTTTGGATACACGCATGGGAATATGGCATGCATGCAAAAGTCATCTTTCATGGGCCTTACAGTGAAAACAAATGTTGAGAACTATCTTGAACTCCTTGGGGGCGGGGAAGGAGACTGTGGCAATATTGTCATCAACATTGCCCATGTCTGCTTTTCTTACATCTCACTTCCAAATTCCTTAACCACTCTTTTATATGTAACGTAAATGCTAATTTATTAACCTGTATATTATCTCCTCTCTCAGTTTCCCAAGAGTTGTTTTGATGTGCATTAGCAGACAGTGATCATGTCTGTATCATACTCTAACAGACAGTATTGGGGCAAAGGGTACCAATTTCTTTTTTTTTTTTTTAAAGATTTTTTTTTTTTATTTGAGAGAGAGAATGAGATAGAGAGAGAGCATGAGAGGAGGAGGGTCAGAGGGAGAAGCAGACTCCCCGCTGAGCAGGGAGCCTGATGTGGGACTTGATCCCGGGACTCCAGGATCATGACCTGAGCCGAAGGCAGCCGCTTAACCGACTGAGCCACCCAGGCACCCCAGGGTACCAATTTCTTACCTCGATTTAATCTAATAATGAAGGGGAAGTGAGGTGAGAAAAGGGGGGTAATGACATAATATAAATAGATGTGATATACTTTTGATTTGGAGCAGTCAAATGAGATAAAATAATCATGTTGTTTACATTGTTTCTGTGATACATCAATTAATATTCTGCTAAACCCGTGTTATTCCTATCTTCTCTCTCCTTTTCCACAGTCCTTTTCCCTGGCATGTGTCTGCTGTGGGATACGACCTAACTATGGGACGATTCTCTTGCTTAGAGCTATGAGAACTTTCAGGTTATCCTAGGTTTCCCTATGGGATCTTCAGATCCTTACAGAACTATTCCTGGACAGCTTAAACTACATTGATTTATGCCTCAATACTTGTTGACTAAAATTTCTCATCTGACTTGGGCAACTGCTTCTATTATTGGTCACCTTTCCTTGTATGACAGTCTCGTCTTCCTATTGAGATGTTGAGTTCCTTCCAGGAAGGAAATTTTTGTGCCATCCACCTTGTCTCCCTATTATGACCGGTCCTATGTCAACTACTGAACTTGGTGTCATCTCCATAATTACTGCTCCTGCCAGGAGGAAAAGACATAGTTTACTGAGATCAGCAAATAACCAAAGAACAAGAATAATACATTGTCAGAGAGAAGCAAACTTAAAAAAGAGAAAAAAAGGATTTGAATTTTTATACCTTGGTAAAACCAACAGCACTTCATAGAAGACGAATCAAACACAACAAGTCACCTATTTTCAACCCACTGAAGATATTGTTATCTTGTTTTTGAGAGACCGTTACTGGAGATCTGTTCCCCCTTGTTCTTCAAGTCTGCATCTATTCATGAAGACTAACATAAGCTTATCTTTCCTTTGGAGGCCCCAAAACATTTAAAAATCTTCCATGAATTATTTACACGGAAGCTCCAATCAGCAACATACCTGACAGACTCCCTAGTCAAAATGAAAGTGCACTGTGTAAAGGTGTCCAGGGAGACTGGCCACCTCCCACTGTGAGGTTATAGACAGAACTAAGTCAGCACACATTATATGTCAGCACTGACATCAGAAGGAATCAGATCCTTTGATCTTGGACCTCCACAGGAAGCTTAGATCTCAGACAAATTAGATAAAAAATGAATTTATAGCAGATATGTGTCCTAAGGCATTCAGCTGAATGTTTGGGTTTTAGCGAAGGAAGAATAGTGAATATCAAAACATATGAATTGGCATGTGTCTCTTCTACCTCCATCTTGTTGGTGAGTCCCCATTAAAATGGAAAGATAAGATTTCAAATGGCCCCTCCATGACACTTAGTGTCCCATTGGTGGGTTCGATCGAGTTTTAGGAAGAATGGGATAAAATACGGGAACATATATCCCTTTTCTATGAAAAGGAAGACTTGGTGGTGTTAGATCCTTTCAGCTAGTGGTTTTGGATCCAGTTCACCATAGACAGCTATAATTTTTCCAGCTATCCTTAACCTCCTTTGTTTTCCAAAACTTTCCTGGGCAACAAGTATATGGTGTGCCTGTGATTGTTTTAAATTTGTGTAGGTACTGCTCACTGGCTCCTTTTGCAAGGAGAACGTTAGCAATGAATCTCTCCTCCCCCTCCCACCACCCTCACTGCTCATATTTTCCCAGCTCAGTCTCCATGTCAGGCATTCTGTGTTGGATGACCTGGAATCAGCATAGAAGGCAAATAGGGTCTGAAGTAGACAGATGGATAGTTGATCAACCAACAGAAAGAACGTACTCCACCTTGGTTTCTCGTTTGTTAATAAGGGCAACAGTCCTGCCCACATATTGAAGAAGGCATATGCAATAATTAAGATTAATTAATCTAGATTGTTCCTGTAAGTGAAAAATTATCATATATTTTTTAATAAGAAATGTATTGCAAATCAGAAGGGATGGGAATTTTAAAAAGTTGAAAGAAAAATGCATTTAATCCCATATTATAGCATGAGTGATTTCCATTTTATTGTTTTTATAATATTCCAGCAATGGATGTGTTTTAATAAACCTGATTTAACTCATTAATCCATATGGAGTCTACTTTGGTGTATTTGGGGGGGTTTTTTTGAGAGAGAGAGAGACAACAAGTGCAAGCAGGGGTGGGGAGGAGCAGAGGGAGAGGGAGAGAGAGAATCTCAAGCAGAGTCCCTGCTGAGTGAGGAGCCTGACCTGGGGCTCAGTCTCACAACCCTGAGATCACGACCTGAGCTGAAAACAAGAGCCAGATGCTTTACCGACTGAGCCACCCAGGCGCCCCACTTTGCTGTATTTTTTGAAGTGTGAATCTAGCTTGAGAAATGTTCTAAATAGTCAAATTTACTAACCCTATTTATAGACTAACTCTTTTTTCCTTTATTTTTATTATTTCCTTTATCATATGTTCTATTTATATATCTGATATTGATATCTAACTAAGGTTATTTGCACTAATATTTCCACATATTCTTATGTCAGTATCACACTGCCTTAGTAATAGTAACCTAAATATTATTCCTTTGAGCTACCCATCCCTACTGCCATAAAATCAATTTCTTATAAAAAGTTTGGCTTTGTATCATTGATCTGTATTTTCTGAAGAACTTTAGAATCATCTTATGCTGTTTTATTCAGGATAAAATGATTGTAGCTGCACTAAACTGAAATTGATTTAGGAATTACTGATGTCTTTGCAATATTAGTCAATCTAATTAGAAACGTTGCAATTCCTTATGTAATCAAGTCTCCCCTTTAAACAATTTAATAGAATATAGTTTATTTTTTATATAAGTCCAATACTTCTCTTGTTAAGATTGTTTTCCAAGACAGTATATTTTTTAGTTGTTATTACACATTTCAGTATGTTCCATAACTGTATACCATTGGCTTGTACAATATTATTTTTGCATAAATTGACATAATATTTGAGTAAGCTACTCAAGTTACTTATAAATTATAGCAGTTAATGGTTGAAATCTTTTAAGTTACTATTAAACAATTATATCATCTGCAAACCATCACGTATTTTCTCTAACATTGCCTTATTTTGTTTTTATATCTGTGTTTCCTAGCACTCTAAAATATATGTTATAGAGTTGTGGTAATGAGTTGTTGTTTTGTGTTCATGTGAGTAGTACTTCTTCTAATATTCCATTGTTAAACCTGATATTGGATCTTGATTGCAAAGAGCATTGGAACTCTCCATCTAATTTAGCAGGAAGGATCTTATTCCTAGTATTTTTTAAAATATTCCTATTTTTAAAAGTTTTCTTAAGGAATTGAGTGCTAGATTTTATTCACATTTTTAAGTTAGGAGGTGTTCATATCTTTTTGATTATATGACATGGGTATGCTATTTATTGGTGATTTCCAAATATAGTTTACTTTCCTGGGAACTTGGGATGATTTGTAGTCCTGAGCTATTTTGGTCTTCCCTGCTTCTGGACATCTTGAGGCCATCTCTCTCCTCCCCTCTCCCTGTCATTCTTATAGATTTGTACCTATAAAGGTAAACTGATAGTCCTTTTTATTTTATATTCACAAAATACACCATCTATAGTCAATAGGACTCTAAAATGGGAGACCTAAATCCCTGAAGTTGATGGTTATAGTCACGCATCCATAATATCTTGCCATTTTTACATGTCAATTTTCAATTCCCAACATTGGGTACATGGATTTCATAAAAAGAAAAAAAAAAAAGTGGCCAGTGGCCAAAGATCAGTGTTTGCTCAGGAGAAGGTAGCACCGAGTTCTGTAGCAGTAGCTGTCCCACAAAGACAAAGGCAGTAGCAAGGAAACTAAAGTGGCCCTAGAACGCATTTTGTCTGGAAGTAAGAAGTCACATTTTGCCTGTTGTTAGGACCCCAAGGATGTATAGTCATTATCCTGCTATTAATTCTGTGAACCTGAATAAACTTTCCACATCTCTTTTAGAAGAGATAAGGGGACTTTTCTATAGTCGTTGAAAAACTGCTGGAATTCAGCGTTCTCTAAAGAGGGGGAAGGGCAGGAAGGGGTCTCCTTTCATCTCTATCTTAATCGTTCACTCAACAACAATAGTTATAAGTGGTCTAATATCTTAATGCCCTATGGTAACAGCGCTGCTAGAATTAGAAAAGATACAGAACTTTTACGAAAGGATCTGGACCACACAAACACCAAAATCATGTTGTATATAAAAGGTGTTAAGAGAACAAGAGGGAAGTGTTATCAAAGTTGAGAGAAGGGATTATTCTTTCTAGCTAAAAAAAAAAAAAAAAGAAAAGAAAATGAAAAGGAGGAAAAGAATTCGATCTGGGATAGGAAAGAGTGGAAACTTTAGATGTGTGGATACATTGGAGAAGGACATTTTGAAGCTGGGAGAACTAGTTGTATACGGGGAATACTGTCCTGGAGGGAAAGAAGGAGTCGGGGGTGGTGGACACCTATAGGGGGGGTGTTAACTGAAACTCAACAGAAGACATATCTGTGAAAGGGAGTGGGTGAAGGTGGAAACCAAAGATTGCAAAAGAGGAATTGGTCAAAGTTGGTGAACAGGGCACAGGGTGCTAAGGGGAACACTACGAGGTAAAGGTAACTCTGAGGTGTCTCGCCTGGGAGATCTGCCCCCTGTCAACCCAAATTAGGGGAGCAAGGGAATGGCTGAGAAGGAATGATACAAAATTGAGCTTTGACAGAACAAAGCTAGCCTCCCTCCCTGGCATTTCTAAACCTGAATGTGTGAAAACTGGACAACCAAGCCCTTAGCAAATGGGATTTGAAACAGTGTGATATGATTTAGGAGCTAGAGGGACTAAACATGTAACTTAAGATAATGATATTCTTTCTCTCTTGGAGCATTCTCTCCCATCCATAAATGCATTGAATACATATTGTTTGTTGTGATGGCTTTACACTTAATTGTTTGTTGCCTAGAATTGTTCTTTCATTTCCCCCCAAATATTATTCTTGTGTTTCAACCATACTGCAAACTCATAAAGGACAGGGGACCAGATATCACCTCTTTGCAACTATAAAGAAAGGATCTCATAAGGTACTAAATAAATGTCAGGAAGTAAATAAATACTTATTCAATATTTATTGGGAGACATCATCTAACTGCATTTATTGAGTCATTCCAGCATCTCCCATCTACATGTTACAAAGACAAATAATAGCTTCTGCCAGGGTTTCTCAACCTCGACATTATTGACATCTTGAGCCAAATAATCTTATAATGCGCAGGGGGGGACCTGCGCATTGTAAGATGTTTACAGTGCCCTTGATCTCTTCTCACCAGATGCCCCCATCCCTGTGACAACTGTGACAACAAAAATGTCTCCAGATAGGGGCACCTGGGTGGCTCAATCAGTTGGGCATCCGACTCTTGATTTCAGCTCATGTCATGATCTTAGAGTCCTGGGATCGAGCCCTGTGTCCAGCTTTGTGCTGGGCATGTACCTTGTTTGAGATGCTCTCTCTGCCCCGCCTCACCCCTCCCCCACTCTCACTCACACACTCACTCTCTCTCTAAAAAAAAAAAAAAAAATCTCTAGGCATTGCAAATGTCCTCTGGAGGTAGGATGACCAACTGTCCCAATTTGTCTGGGACTGAGGGAGTTCCCGAGAAATAAGGCTTTGATTTTTAAAACTGGGAAAATCCTGGGAAAACCAGGATGAGGTTTTCATCCCACTTGGGGGCCAAAATTACCCTGGTTAAGAACCGTGGGCCTGTGGGAACAGGGAACCACCTATGTATGATCAATTCGAAAAAACACAAGTCCATGGAGGCACACATTTAATATTCTCGGCACATAAAGAGGAAAATACTGATTTTCAATGAAGTAGGAGGGATTGGGAAAGACTTTATAAAAAACAACAACAACACATTGAGCTGATGCTTAAAAGCTTCAGGAGGTTTTAACAGGTGAAGACAAGCACTCCAACTGGAAGAAATCATGCAAGCCAATGGGTGGGAAGGTGTTAGACAAGTCCCAGGATGAGCGAGTTAGTGTGGGGAGTGTGAGCAGGGGGCAGGAAGGTAAATTGTAGCCTAAGATTACAAAGATAGGATGGAGTCAGGCCTTGGAAGGCTTTGAGTCTTAAATAACAAGAAGAACCAGCAACAAATAACACATATATATTACACACAATATGCCAGGGATTGTTCTGCACACTTTAGTGATATTAACTCACTTAATCTGCACAACAACCAGAAGTGTGGGCGGTATTACTATGGGAACTTTACCAGGGAGGGAGCTGATGGGCACAGAGAGGATAGGTGGCTTCCTTGAGGCCAAGTCAATGGGAAAGTCAGGATTAAACTCAGTCTATCTGACTCTTGGCTTTCATGCTGTTAACTGTCGCATTCTCCGGCTCTCCAGCTAACACTGGAAATTCATTAGATCTACAGACTGGCAGAGTGACAAACGCAGATATGAATTTTAAAAGCCAGCTCAGGTGGCTGGTAACAATAAAATATGAGGGATATAGGCAGCACTCCTTTCTTCCTGCATTGTAACTCCACTCCCCCTATTGCATCCATGCAATTTTTAGTAAAAGCCATAACCTGATGAGTTTACACTCTGAATCTATGGGACAGTGGAAATGCTCAATTCCACCAGCTGAATAATTTTAGTTCCAGGTAGTACTTAGTGAATGCAATGTGCTCAGGAGAGGCACGGCCAATCCCAAAAGTTTAGAAAAAGAGGGAAAAGGGAAACTAAAGTGCCATGGAAATCATGAAATAAAACCAAACTTATTTGAAGCTAGCAGTAACTAGTTGTTTTGTAGCTGGTAATAATTTCTGAAGAAAAGTAGGAGATGCATCATTACTTACCTTGGAATTGATGCTCTTCAGATTTGGACAAAGCTTAGAAAATAAGGGAAAAAATCTGCTATGATCCCTAGGGGTGGGTTTGGATAACACATCTTTCTATTTTTATCCTGGATGTCCCAATAGCATGGCCTTTGATACTCCCATCCCTTCAATCTAAACTTTTCCACCGAAACCCTGTCCCTTATCTCATTCCTGATAATTTATTAATAAGCCACCAGATAAAAAATGTTCCTTAATAAAATACCCAGGCATTGTGGACTGCTTAATGTAGTTAATTTAAGTAGGGCAACTGAGATTCATGTAGATATCCATATTAGATTAGGGGGAGATTAGCATCACTCTTGCTGTTGGCTTAAGAATGCAGCTAAGTATGCTGTGCTTTGCAGTGCTGAGTTCAGATGAGCATTTTCAAACACTTGTTCTGAATTTCCATGCAGTAATACAGACAAGAGGTTTCTAGAAACCAAAATTAATGTGGTCTTAGATGGAATCCAGAAAGAATTCCTGTGCATTTCTCTGTCTTCATTCTTCTCACACCTACCCACCCCAAACCTATCACCACCACCTACTGGTGTAGGGCCAGGCTGGAGTATGGCTGGCTAATTTGTTGGGACATTTCTAAAAAAATAACTTTATTTCCTTCAGTGGAAAAATTCAAACAGGCAAACACGCTGATATTTACACACACACACAGCCAGAGTTCATTGAACTAGTTAGAGGAAGAACAACACTGAATTGCTACTTTTTAGTTAAACATGGTACTAGGACCATTAAGATTCATATTCGTTTCTCAAGCAGAAAATATCATGAATACTGACTATTGCTTAGAATAAATAGCAATATTATTCTCTTTAGAGTGTATGCCTCAAAGCGTGTCAGATCCATGGAAACTATATGAATATTTTTCATACACCATATCCACATCTGGCAAATCCATCTTGTGTTCTGCCCGCTGTCATCCTGCTTTCTGTGTCTTAGAAGGACAAGGGCAAATCTTTGGTCTGAAGTAAATGCTTACCTTTTCTTTGCTTGGCACCAATTCCAATGGCAATTAAAAAATATAACAAGCAAGATCATCTAGCATTAATGTACAATGTAAGCAAATAATACATTTTGCTGAAAGTATGGCTAAACGACAAAGCAGAGCTTAACAAAGCTGACTCATTTCTTAAGGGTTCCATATTCAATCTAATTTGTAAGGTTGGTATTTGGTAACTCCACTGTCTCATTTCCCAAATTCAATAATATTGCCAGATTGGCAGCTTTTCAATAGCTAAGGGAAAGATTATATGCCTATACTTTTTTTTTTTTAAAGATTTTATTTATTTATTCATGAGAGACAGAGAGAGAGGCAGAGGCAGAGGGAGAAGCAGGCTCCCAAGGAGCAGGGAGCCTGATGCGGGACTCGATCCCAGGACCCTGGGATCACGACCCGAGCCGAAGGCAGACGCTTAACCGACTGAGCCACCCAGGCGTCCCTATATGCCTATACTTTGGTTTTCCCTTTCTCTATGTAACAAGTTCAAATGTTAAACCAATTATCATCTCCTAAGAAAAAAATATAAACATCAACTTGAATAACTGGTTAATAGCTGAGTGAATCAGCTGGACTTGGGTACTCCTATCCTGGGGTGTAATTTCCTTTAGAGGAAGTGACAGTCTAAAGAAGGAGCTAACAACTCAATTGATCCAGAAACTGACAGCCATGGGGAGAGGGAGGCCATCGTTCATCCATGATGGGTGTCTCTTTTGGGAATCATCCCCACTGTCCAAGCTTACCTTCTCCCATCATGGCATCTTCCTTTTTAGTCTCTTGTGATCTTTTGCGCTTGGATGAGAGGTGGATATGATCCTTTTGATTGTCAGTCTGGAATTCAGAAATATCTTCACTTTTTATTTCTAGATTAATGAGAAAAAGATGTGACTGTTTCTAGGTCTTTAGAGTAAAACAACATTTTTATTTGTAAACAGGTCCTAAGGGCTAAGGTGTTTCTCTTGTATGCCCCAACACAATGATTGTGATATACATGCACTAGAATGCATATAATGTATTCAGAGTTTAAGGAATAATGAAATACAATCCCATATACTGACCAGCAACTTTAAGGTATAAAACTATACTATACTATACTATACTATAGCCACCATATATGGCTACAGAACACTTGAAATGTGACTAGTTCCAATTAAGATGTGCTGTAAGTGTAAAATATGCACCTGATTTTGAAAAACTGTAAAATATCTAATATTTTTATATTTATTGCATATTGAAATAAATGTTGATATATTAGGTTAAGAGGACACTAGAAAATTGCATCATGTGCCTCACATTTGTGGTTCATGTTATATTTTTACTGGACAGAACTGGTATAGAATGTTACAATACTCTTTAACCTTTTATTTGGAAATAATGATAGATGCACAGGAAGTTGCAAAGAAATATACTGGAAGAATTCATGCACCCTCATCCAGTCTCCTCCACTGTTAACAACCTATATAACTATATAGTATGATATCGAAACCAGGAAATTGACATTGGTACAATCCACAGAGCTCGTGCAGATGTGTGCTTTTGATTGAAGACTTCTGTTCTTGGCTGATGAGATGTTTTATATTCTATTCATTTATTTATTAAATATCTTAATCAAAAATGTATTTCCATTGCTCATGCCAGAAACTGTTCTAGGCAATGGAAAGACAATGAGTAAGAAAGACCTGGTCCCTGATCTCATAGAGCTTTTATTCTAGTTTGAATGGCAGAGGATAAACAAAAAAATTCGTAATGTAATGTCAATTGATGCCAGGCCATGGCATATGATAATTTTTCTCAAGGAAAAGCACTTTAGGGATTGAGTTTAGCTAAAAATCTGATTTCTTCATGGAACATCATTTTTACATTGAAAGAACTTGGAAGAATGAAAGACAGATTCTGGTTATTCATACTTGGGTACTTGGTAGGTTTTTTTTTAAGTGAACGAAGCCAGCCTGTAACTTCTATGAAACAACTGACAGTATTTGGCACCAGTGATAAAATTCAAGCTTTCATGGGAAATTTAGAATTTTGGATAACTTATATCAGCTATAAGTTTCGCAGATATCTAACTCTTAAAGATTAATGTTGGTATTAACAAATGCAATTTTAAAAAAATTATAGAATGAAATATGTCAGCATTTGAAAGATCTTTATCACTCAGTGAAACAATATTTTCCAAATGGCTAAAGCATAATGTTTCAAAATCATGCATAGGTAAAAGCTCCACTCAAAGTATATGATAGATTAGTGGGTTTTTCATGTAACAGAGTATAGAAAGTACATTGAGATGTACCTTTAAGTAACTAACTCTTGGCCAGTTTGGGTGCAGTATCAAAGAAGATTATCCACAATTATTTGTGAAGGCTATTAAAATACTCTTCCCCTTCTACTATGTACTTATGTGAGGCTGGATTTTCTTCATATACTTCAGCCAAAACAATACACTGCAGCAAATGTAATGCGGAAGCTGCTAAGAGAATCCAGCTTAAGGCAGACATTAAAGAGTTTTATAAAAATGCCATTCTTTTCATTATATGTATTTGAAAACATCATTTTTAAGTAAAAAAAATGTTAATTATGTTAACAAATAATGCGTGTATTATTGTCATTTTAAAGTAAAGTAAATTTTACATTTGCTTTTTTAACTTCTAATTTGGAAATAGTAATAGATGGACACACATTGACAAAATCTCTTTGGGGTTTTCAATAATTACTAAAAGCGGAACAAGGTCTCGAGATCAAAATTTTGTAAACTGCTGACACAAACCGTACAGCTGAACCGGAGAATCCTGTTCCATGAGGAAGATGGGGAATGATATTTTTTATTCTAAAGTAACAAATGCTAATCCTAGAAATTTGAAAAACACAGGAAGATATAAAGAAGAAAAAACAAATTACTCATACAGAACTGATTACTGTACCTTTTTTTAAAAGATTTTATTTATTTATTTGTCAGAGAGAGAGAACACAAAGCAGAGGGAGCAGCAGGTGGAGAGGGAGAAGCAGGCTTCCCACTGAGCAGGGAGCCGGATGCGGGACTCAATCCCAGGACCTTGGGATCATGACCTGAGCCGAAGGCAGACGCTTAACCGACTGAGCCACCCAGGCGTCCCTGTTCCTTTTTTTTTTTTCCCATAAAGTGCTTCCATGATCTCTTTTCATTTTTGTAAAGAAAGTTAGGAGTCTGCATCCACTCAGGAAAATATGTGAATTTAATACAGGGAAATGTGTCCACAGATACTGAAAAGTTGAAAAAGCAAAAAAGAGGTTACCGAGGTAATGATATGCTAGTAACTGTAGGAAGAAGCTTCCTCTATTGCTGGGGAACAGAAGGGAAGAGATGGGGTGAGCAGAGCTTAGTGGGAGGTCCCTCCATTGCTGGTAGGCTTAGCTGTAAAATGGAGGATGAGAATTAAATAGGATATGTCACAGAATTGCATGAAATTAAAAATCACGAAAGGTCTTTGTTTTCAAACCAAAAAGCAACACACACACACACACACACACACACACACACAAAACTTTAGATTTAAAAACAAAGACCAAAACCTGCATTCCACAAATCACAGGCGACAACCCAGGATGAGATCCCATTTTTCTTGAGAAAGTCAAGGTACCCTTGAGTTTCCTTGCAGTTTGCCCAGCCCCAGCAGGACAGGGAGAGAGGGAGGGATATCACACTGATGCTTGGTTCAAAATAAAGAGTGCGTCTCCTGGAGCTTCCCTCCCTCAGCATCTCTCAGAAACCCAAGCACCGTGAGTCTTCCAGCAGTGGCGCCATGCTTCTTCCTCTTTCCTTTCTTTATTTTGACCTTCTTTCTTTGCCTCACCTCTTTTGCACCCACACTTGCTTATCACTTTGGTTTCCTAGCATCTCCTAATCTCACAAGTGTTTTGTCCACTCATTTGATGTGGTGGAGTCAGGGACTTGTCAGTACCTGGCCTGCCACTCTATCTCCCTCACTCTAAGAGCAGAGTAGAAAGATAGAAAGAAGCCTCCTTTCCAGAACTTCTTTCCCTCAGTGATGCTCCATGTCTCCAGCCTAAAAGAAATGATCTGCTTTCGGGAAAATGTCTAAGAATATAGTTTCTGTGCTCCTAAGAAAGAAAAAAAAAAAAACAACAAAACACCAAAAATTCTCTTCCCTCTTCTGATTCTCTTGCCCCTCTTCCTTAAACTTACTTTTTGGAAGATTACCTGGGCAGTGGAACATAATGTTTCAGAGAGTAGGATCTGGAGCCAAACTGCCTGGCTTTTCCCTGATTGTGTGGCCTTGGACAAGTTACTTAGCCTTTCTGTGCCTCATGCTCTACTTCCATAACACAGACCCTACGTCATAGGGTTGTTATGAAGATTAAATAAATCCATGTATGTAAAGTACTTAGAACCTGGCCCATAGTAAATATTCAATAAATATGTGCTCTCATGATTATCACTATGATTATTTAAGGTTAGGCAATCTTCATCTCTACTGTATGAACTGAGTAATTTGGTTCCATGTGGTTTAATATGTTGCAGTTTCATAAAAATTTCTCCTTGGGGGAAGAAAAAGAAATGTTAGTATATTATACATGATGACATTTCCCCACCGATATTTTCATTCCAAAAACAAAAATCTACATACTTCTGCTTTTGCTTTTCTTTAGCCAACAGCACACCAGATAGAACAGAGCCAGCCATGAGGCCACTGAGCACAGGGAAGCAGCCAAGATGATGGTTGACTTCTCGGACCTAGCTGCGGGTAGGACAGTGAATGATCTTGACCGAGCTGTAAAATTGGCCCCTGTAAAAAAAAGCCCCAATAATAACATGTTAATAGGGTATAAAGATGCTGATATAACAAAAATATTGTGGAAGAGATATGTTTACAACAACACCTGCCACTTAGTAGGTTCAATAAATATTTATTAAATTAAGTGATTAAATGAACTAATAATAAATCCAAGATTTGTGTTTCTGAAGAACTACAAGAATCCAATTCCAACAATAACATACAATTGTTCTTTCCAATTCTGTCCGTTACCGATGGGGCATTCTTCCAATTCTCCCCTTTCCTTCTCAGACTTACCTTTTCCACCAATGCAAAATTTCAATTTCACTCTCATGTCCCACTAATTAGAACAGAAATGCTCTCAGCCCCAGAATGTGTGAAACTACTTGTTCTGACATATGTCTCCTATTCAAAAAATGGCATGTAACATATCAAAACAGGGGAACAGGGACTACTACCACAGAGCCAAGAGAATTTTCTCATGTCCATGAGAATTCTGTTATCTGGAAAACTGGGAGTACAGCAGTGACGAAGAGATAGAGCCACTTTGGTCACGATGATGGGGCAAAATGGGCAAGTTCCTTTAGAGACTGTATCTTTCTAAGAATTCATCTCAAAGCCTTTAATAGACTGAAGAATTTCATTCTCACTTCCTCACTTCAATGTTATTTTTGGAATAAAGCACACAAAATCCAAAAAAATAAAAGCTTGCTTATACACATAAAAATTGGTACATAAATGTTTATAGCACCTCTGTCTGTAATCATCCAAACCAGCAAAGAACCCAAATGTTCTTCAACATGGGAATGAATAAATCAACGATGGTTTATCCAGACAATGGAATACTACTCAGCCAAAAAAGAGGTGAAGAAAAAGAGAAAGAAGAAGGAATAAAAAAAGGGGGGGGGGGAGTGAGAGAGGAAGGAATAAAGGAAGGAAGGCAGGAAGGAAGGAAAGAAAAGAAAGAAAGAAAAGAAAGAAAGAAAGAAAGAAAGAAAGAAAGGAAGGAAGGAGAGAGGGAGGGAGGAAGGGAGGAAGGAAAGAATCAGACTATTAGTAAGAAAGTAACAACTGGGATGACCATAAAAGGCATTATGCTAAGTGAGAGAAGTCCATCTCTAAAGGGTACACACTTTATGATTCCATTTATATGACATGGTAGAAAAGACAAAATCAATAGAGATAAAGAACAGATAAGTGATAGTCAGGGATTAGTGGTAGTGCAGGGGACGGTGTGAGGACAGAGGAACAGAATAAGGGAGATTTTTTGGAAATGTTCTAAATCCTGATTGTGGTGGTAATTACATGAATCTGTTAATATATTTAAATCCATAAAAACACATACAAAAATAAAGTTTATTGTATGTTATTTTTTAAATAAAAAAATTTTTAATTTACCTACAATTTTGAGGGTGACAGATATGTTCATTATCTTAATTGTGGGGATGGTTTCATGGGAGTATATTTTCATCAAAATTTATGAAACCATATGTTTTAAGTATGTATAGTTAATCATATGTCAATTACACCCCAATACAAAAATGAAGTTAAAAAAAAGCTTGCCTATGAACATGAATTAGTGATAGCCAGTGATTTTTAAGTAGCACATCCAAAACAAACCAACCCACACCAAACCTCGGTTTTCATCTGAATAATGCAGACAAAAACAGAGTTTTTATTTTCTCTACTCAAGGAAACATCATGCTTTTCTTTGCTGTGCTTTCCTTGGGCTGAATCTGATAATTTGATTGAAAGTTACAGTCAGGTTTTCAGCCTCTTGACTCCTGGCTGACTCGATCCCAAAGCTACCATAATAAAATTAGCTAGAAATGGTTCTCCTGTGTGTACATCTTATACTTGAGACATACTTGGCTTGTTATTAATTAGTTGCTTTTTATGAGCATCTGAATAAGATAAATCTAGCCCAGAGACGGGGGAATGGATTTTACTGGGGATTTGATGAAGTAAAACAAAATTCCTCATTCTTTTATCCATTTTCCAATGATTGCTCAGTGATTGTTTACTTTGCTAACTGGATAAGTCACTGGTCTCATTCTGAAGATATTTACAAGCTAGTAGATAAAATGAGATATATTTACAAACATTTGTAATACAAATCAGAATGTGACACAAACAGAATAATGCAAATCAATTGCTCTGGAAGGATATTTCCCATCAATATGGTCAGGGAAAGCATCCCAGAAGAGAGCATATCTAAGTGGGGCTTTGGAGGCTAAGCAAATAAAGGCAGAAAGAAGAAAAAAGCAGTTGTTTAGGAAATTAAGGCTGAAAAATATTGGGAATTAATGCTGGAAAGCATTTGAGGTAAACTTTGGTCACAGTAAATGTCAGCCAAAAGCCCCTTGACTATATCCTGAAGGCAATGAGGTGTCATGGAAGGAAGAATTCTGAGCTGGGAAGTGGCATGAACCAAGTGGGATACAGATGATCAGGCCATGGAAGTGTTTCGAACACAAATAATGGCAGAGGGGCTGAAGTCAGTGAAACTGGTTTAGAAGTCCAGAGAAGTACCTGGGTCTAAGGGTAGAGACCACCAGCTTTCAAATATTTTTAGCAGAAGAACATACAAAACTGCAGTCTTAGACATCATCTCAATATCCTCACTTACTCGTCGTAAAGAAATAGTTGCGCTATGATGTGCCAGGTTTTTCTACACTCTGAAGATACAGTGTTGAACTCAGCAGAATTCCAGTCCCTTTTGGAACTTAGGTTCTAAGGTGGGGGGAGGGGACAGAGCCCAGAGACAAATACACTGATACCCTGATGCCATGTGGCAGTAAGTGCCATGAAGACCAAAGTGAGGTTGGCAGACAGAGAGTGACTGACGATGGAGCAGGGCTGGGAATGGTAGACTGAGCGATGCAGAAAAGGCCTCCCTAAGGAGGAGACATTTGGGAAGAAATCTGAGTGGAAGGATGAATGAGTCATGTGAATTTCAGGAGGAAGAGTATCCCAGGCATAGAAATAGCAAGGACAACAGAGTTTATTTGGATTTGGGGGCCAGGAGTAGCCCTGGCTCCCTCAGTCTCTTTTCAGCCTGGCAGCCCTTGAGAACCCCCTATGAACTGCATAGATCCAAGGAATGGTCAGTTCTCTGACCATCTCTCTCCCACAGCCAGGTCACAGGAATGATAAAGAAGGGGGAAAGCCTGGCTGGGAAGTCAGTAGAATAAACACACGGAAACCCTTCTCTCTTGGTGGTGTCTGAGGATGTTCCAAAATGAACAAGTGAGCTGGATTAGTCAACATATTAGAAAGACTTGTGAGGGTCCCATACACATCTGGTCAGACCTAGTTAATTTCTCAGTTCCTCAATGTCTATACTTCTAAAATATTGTTCTTCTCTCAAGATATTTGTCTTCTTTCTATCTTCCATCTGTTCTCTTCTAATTTAGACTCCGTAAATCTCATTCTGACAGAGCCTCACGTCCTAGAGATGGTTTTGAAAATTATGAAGAATAATTGAAGGAAAAATGCTGAAGAAAACTTTTCAAGATAATTTCTCAGCTAGCCTGTTTCGCAAGTTATAGTGAAACCTAAAATAAAGTAGTAATCTAGTAAATGTGAACACGAAGGCTGGCTCAAAATCATAAATTGTCATTGAGAAGTTTTTGTCTACGCCACGTTTTACATCTGGCTGTAAAACTTATTCCTTAAAATAACCTTGATGAAGTATTTAGTTAGTCTTGGTTAACCACTGAGGAAATTAAAGGACAAAGTTCCTTTAAATAATTGGACGGGGCGCCTGGGTGGCTCAGGTCGTTAAGCGTCTGCCTTTGACTCAGGTCATGGTCCCGGGGTCCTGGGATGGAGCCCCTCATCGGGCTCCCTGCTCTGTGGGAAGCCCGCTTCTCCCTCTCCCACTCCCCCTGCTTGTGTTCTCTCTCTTGCTGTGTCTCTCTCTGTCAAATAAATAAAATCTTTAAAAAAAAAATTAAAATAAATAAATAATCGGACAAATCTGGGACAAAATATCCAACTCTGCATGTATTGCTTTTCAAAATATATACTTGGGAATCCCATGGTCCGGAACACTGAACATGTATCTCCACAGATCTGTCCTGTATAAAGACACTTTCATAGGTATTTAAAGGATATCTGCCCTGCAAAACTAAAATTAATAATAATATACTTGACCTCAGAAGGTATTCCCTTTGTGCAGAAAAAACTGTCCAGGTTGGAATTAAAGGAAAAAAGTGATTACAGAACTGATCGATGTCATACCAGAGCCTTTTCAAATAGGCCCATGCAAGGTTTATCAAATTCTCTGGAGCATAGTTTTATATATATATTTATATTATACAATACATTTATTATAATATATAATATATAATAAAATATAAATACAATATATATAAAAGTGTATATATATGTATTTAATATTAATTAGGCCTAGTCTTGGTAATTTGCAGAGGATTGGTAAGCTGCAAATGATTTTTCTCCAGTACAGATGCAAATGGTGTCTGTACACACGTAACCTCAAAGGTTACAGCTTTGTTGCCCTGTGTCCAATGTGGCAAACGTATTTCAGCTGGCTATGTGATCCGTATCTCTCAAATACTCTTCTCTGTAACGCTGATCTTTTCATTACGGTAACCTCAAATGCTCTTTAAACCAGCTTTGCCGTCTTCCTGGTACCCTCACTAGTGAGTTAAAGAACTTGTTGATGGGGCGCCTGGGTGGCTCAGTTGGTTAAGCGACTGCCTTCGGCTCAGGTCATGATCCCAGGGTCCTGGGATCGAGCCCCACATCGGGCTCCCGGCTCAGCGGGAAGCCTGCTTCTCCCGCTCCCTCTCCCCCTGCTTGTGTTCCTGCTCTCGCTGTCTCTGTCTCTGTCAAATAAATAAATAAAATCTTTAAAAAAAAAAAAAAAAGAACTTGTTGACAAATCCTCATTATACGTTTTCCCAAGAGCCACAGTTTGTGCTTTTTGAGAAGTATACTATGACAGTTTGAATTCAAGTTTCATGAGGATAACTAATCTGTGGCCTTAATTAAACATTTGTTGTCGGGCGTCGGATATCTCACATCAAAACATGGGATTTCCCTGGCCATTTCCACCAACTATCTGGTTTAACTCCAGTAATGATGATTCGAACGTATTTTATAAAACGTTGCATTATCACGCCCGTGCACTTAACTGCTTTCCACAGCTGCGTGGCTTTGGTATCAGACTAATTTCCTGCCCCAAATTAATAAGTGGTTATAAATATCTACTTTTTTAATTCAAATGTGGTGTTAGCATTTTTGGAATTCTTTTAGAGGCTCTCTTAGCTAAGGAATTTTTTTCCTGGTAAATCACAATAATGAATGCAAGAGTTAAATCTTTCTCTCTTTTTCCAGTGGATTATTCTGTGTCTCTATGAGAGCCCAATATTTTAAAAAGAGGATGTCAAAAACTCCTCTGTAGGAGACTTGGCTCTACCCTTCATGGAAATGGGAGAGGAGTCTTTTGCGTAGGTTCATTTGAAGTTTAATTCAAACTTATTGAGTGGTATTACCCTCTAATAAAGCAAAAGTTGTGGAGAACGTTTCAGAAGGGAGAAGACCTTTTTTCAAGGTTTTGTCAAGAAGAACTGGAGCACATAAGCAATTTATATATACCTGTACTTCTAAAATACCAGGATTTTGAATGGGTATGGTTGTAATTTATGGAGTTGGGGGGGAGGCAGTGGGTGAGGAGGGCAGAACAGAAAGGTAAAATTTCCTACTACTCAATATCCCATGACTCTCTTTCTTATCAATTAAAATGTTCTAGTTAATATCCAACCAAATGCCACCACATGTCAGAGAACGAATAAATAATAATAATAATTAAAAGCATTCAAAGTAAATTTTAACAACTAGAAGAAAATGTACATCTGGATTCTTGCTTACCAGAATTCTCCAGAGGCTTAATTTCTACATGTGTTCTTGCTTCTCATACCTTAATGATATAACCAGGTAATTTTTTTCTCTAAACTGTGATGACTTCCTATTCATGATAGCAGCTATTCCCATTATAAAGGAGAAGGAGCTATTTTTTTTTTTTTTTTAAAGAAACAGATAGTAAAAACACACTCTGCTGATATTACCTGGAGGGGAAGTGACAGTAAAAAGAAAGTGCCAATTTGACCCAGAGATCAAAACTGCCAAGTTGGAGAAGCTCACATAACCATCTTGACTTTCTGCCTGAGTACATCCTATAAACAAACACAGAGACAAAACGTAAATGTTAGTTACCTACTAAAGAGCAGTTTCTTCAAGTCTTCTCTGTAAAGAGGCAATTGGACACTAATGGGAAAAAAAAAAAAAGATTTAATGAACAGATTACAAAACCCATCAGGCTTTTCTTAGATAAATCTTGGAACCAAATAATCCAAGAAAGAATAATAATAACAGTAATTGAAAGTGTGCTATGCCAGACGCTGTGCCTTCTAGACATCATTTTAAATAAACTACACAACAGGAAATAGATAACCTTATGAAAGGTGAAATTACTCGGTGTAGGGGTTATAACCACATCTGCCTGACTTCCAAGTTGACATTCTTAACCACTACTATATGTTGACTATTTTGTTATTAAATGTCTGTCAAGAAAGTCTATTATCTTATAGGTGGCCAGTTTCTAGGCTCTGCCTCTCTTTTTTCAAGAAGTCTGTAGTTTATGTGGTGGCAGAGTTAGGCCAAGAGAGCAGGACAGCAGCAATGCATCAAATCATGACTGATAAAGGCTACCCCGATTTAGCAACTTGGGTTGCCTGGGCTATAGTTTCCATGAATAAAATGCAAAAAAAAAAAAAAAGAGAGAGAGAGAGAAAGAAAGTTTACATCTTCTAAAACTAGGCCATCCATTTTTAAAGTGAAAGAAGGCAACTTAACTCAGGATCACATTCACAATGCCATTAATTAGTCTTCTGACTCCACTACCCTCAAATTACTTTGCTAATTAACAGCTGCTACAGTTCACTCTGGAAATGTCATGATGATTGATATGATGGACAATGAGTTGGGAGAGTGGTCTTAAAGTTTATAAATTGGTTTGAGATCTTTAAGGCTGAAAGGTATCATAAAGATATAATATGCTTAGTGTTACATTTTTCAATTCAATTGCTTAATCCCTTTTGTGGAAACACTGTCTTTCCTCATCAATTTTGCAGAGCTAACTATAAGTTCTTTTTCAAAAACATCTTTTCCTTCATCTCTTCAGCATCCCAAAATAAATAAAATGCCCAGAAAAATGGAAATAAATAAGCCAAGACTCAAATAAATGATAGGCGCCCAAGATAAATGCAGTTTATACTCTTTAAAACCTATATGCATCAAAATTATGGTCAATAAACTCTTGCAAACAATGAACTGCAGAGTACAGATGTTCAACATGAAATCGTATGCTGCAGTTTTTCCTTTGACAAACGTCCTTATTGTCCCCATCTTTGGAGGAATACAAAGCAGCATTTAATCGAAATGTGTCCGTCAAGCGCAGTGAGTCTGGCTCGTAGAACAGCCGCCAAACTGCCTAATGGAAAGTGTTTTAGCTCCAAATGGGTTTGCTTTTGTGTTAAATACCAGCTTGCCTCAGAGATCTCTACAAAGATTCCCATATATATCTATGATATTCTCAGATTTGAAGCATATGTGCCCAAAAGCTGAGGCAGTTGCTGCCAAGTACAGTACATTACTCCAGGGTTCATCATATCTCTGGAATGGTAATTGTAAAATATACAAATGCCATCGACAGGCTCCTTGATCAAGCTGGTATAAGCAATGTACTGGCTGGGGGCACTTGGGATGAGATGGGGTGCTGGGCTTGAAGCAAGACTGAAATTGACTACATGACTTAGCCGAGAGTGCTACCTGAATGTGTTTCTGTGGAGCATATGGTTTGCAAAATACCTCTCTGCCCCAATTCTCCCCCACAGCTATCCCTCTCACCCCTAGCAATATTAGCAAACTGGTATATCATTGATGTTGAGACTTTTTTTTTTAATATCAAGAACGTATTTTTCCTACAACCAGGATCTATAATTAAATATGAAAGCACCTATAGGACCCTTAAATAATTATGTTCCAGTATATAAATTCACTTTTTTTGTTAATTAATTATAACCTCCTTATTTACTGAGGAGGATCTACTGAGACAAGAATAAAAGGTTTAGACTAGACATACAGATACGGTTTTGTTGTTACTGTTTTTCTCCAGGAAATCCTTAGAATAAGCTAGGTCATCCATCCCAAATTGTTTTGGTTCCACTCTTTCTGTAGTTAAAGAGAAGTATTTCATGATGGCTTCAAGAGATTCTTTCGCTCATATGAGAAGGGTGTTCTGGTGATGTGGGCATTCTAAAAATACAAAACTCCGCAAGATTTTTTTCCCTACTTCATGACACACACAACAAAATGTGTGCATAGAAACAACTTCAGCCCATTTCTCATCCTTCCTCAGTAAATCTTCCAAGGAAGACAGTGGTGACAATACTAATCCAGATGAGTCAGCCAGCTGAGTGTGACATGGTTAATTGAATAAAATAGCAAACAGTTTCATTCATTTTGCATGGTCACAATATGATTCTAAGCTAGTCAATGATGATATATTTGGAATAACTGAAAGAAAAACAATGAAGGATTGGGGGAGGGTGTCAGGACTGGGGCAAAGTGAAGCATGGAGTCTGAGTAAGGTACGGTCCAGAAGAAGGTATGGAGGATGAGTGAAACAGAGAGTATGGGTAAGGTGGTGAGTATGGATAATATATGAAGAATGGTGAGTTATGAAGTATGAGTAAGGTATAGAGTACGAGGAAGGTACAAAGTATGGGTAAATGTATGAAGTATGAGTAAGGTGAGGAATATGTGTAACTGAACTGTACGTGTAAAAATGTTTATGACAGCAAGTTTATGTTGTATGTAATTTACCACAATATTTTTTAAAAAGGGAATATGGGCAAGGTATGGAGTATGATTAAGGATACAAAGTATGGTTAAGGCATGGAGTATGAATAAGGCCCTGGATATGGGTAAGTTATAGAGTATGGGTAAAGGTATCGCTTTAGACTGAATGTTTGTGTCCCTCTAAAATTCAAATGTGGAAACTTAATCTCCAGTGTGCTGGGATTTGGAGGTGGGGCCTTTGTGGAGTGATTAGTTATGAGGCCCTTAAAAGAAGCTCCAGAAAGCTCTCTTGCCCATTTTGCCATGTGAGGACATAGCTAGAAGATGGCCATCTATGAATCAGGAAGCCTGCCTTCACCAGAGGCCAAATTTGCCATCACCTTGATCTGGGACTTCCTATTCTCCAGAACTGAGAGAAATAAATTTCTTTGTTTATAAGCCACTCTGTCTATGGTGCTCTGTTATAGCAGCCTGAAAGGACAAAGATAGGTATGAGTGTGTGTAAGGTTTGGAGTATGGATAAGGTATGGAATATGGGTATGATATGGAATATGGGTATAATATGGAATAGAGGATGGGGGTAGGTGAACTTCAGTACGCAGGTGAGGGTAGTTGATGTACACATTACTAAAACATGACAAAAAGCTGAAAATTGATATTTTTGACACTGTTGTCTTAAGGTCAGAAGGTAAACTAATTACTGTTCTATCTTATGAATCTCATATCAAAATGCGAGCAATAGCTAAATGGCATTGAAGAATGGACAGGATGACATCATCAAAACAGGCAGTTTAAAACTACCTCTTAATAGAATTTTGAATGTTTAATTTTCACTGGCCCACCTTGGATAGCTTTGCTTAATTATCTTACTTTCTTAATAATGTGGCTTGTTTCTGCAAATTTGCACATCTGCATCATTTTGGGCTGTTCTCTTTCCTTGGGATTTTAAACCTAAGGAGTTTCAGACTTAACTGCTTTGGTAAAGAAATGACCAAGAAGAGCAAAAATAGAAGTCAGCAATATGGATGGTACTTTCACCAAAGTGAGTAAAATATACATTGTTATGAGTGGAAGAATGGAAAACATGGAGTCTATGAGGTGAGTCTCACAGAATAAGCAGCATTACTGGGCCTTTAAAATTGGATCGTACAAACGGAAAGTGGACGGGGAGCTCAGGAGAGTAACAAGACTACGGAAGTTTGGGAAAATCATTTTTGTGCACAGGCTGAAAAGATATAGTTTCTTGATATAAGTAAATATATAGGGTAGGGAATTTATAGGCCAAAATAGTTGAAAGGCAACTTAAAAAGAGATAGCAGGCAAATTTATAGCTCTAACAAGAAAGGAAGAGAATGAGACAAGCCTGAAACAGTAAGGGTTTTGAACCTATGAAATATTTAATCATGAAATGTCAATTGCCTCTTCAAGAACATTTTCAAAAGGGACTAATTCTGTTTTCTGGAATTGATGAGGGATAGCTTTACAGGAAAACAAAATGTATAAGCTAAATAAAAGTGATGTAAAAAAATTCTGGGATTAATTCATTAAAAACTATGTTGAGTGATAATTCACTAATGTGGAAACTTTATCATAAGAATTTTATATCTTTCCTTTTTTTAAGACATGTAACAAAGAACAAAAGGACAATATGCTCAGGAGAAACAGGCATTATATACCAGATGATAGTAATAGTTTAGGCCAAAAAATAAATGCAACTAGTAGGAATGGCAAGATTTAGTATTTCTACAATGGACTTATTCTTATACATTTTGGCATTTCATGTATTTTACAGAATCCATGTGAAGGAGCTTAGGCCCATAGCCAGGGTAGAGCAAGAAATAACAGTAAAGTCTTGGCTTATTCTTGGAAACCAGCTATTTTATAGATAGGCTGATACTCTGAACTGGTAGATGAGACATTCACAAGTTTAGAAAAAAAGATTACAGATAACCCAAAACCAACAGAAATGTCCTAACCAATTCATGAAGTACATAGAAATCTGATAAGCTGATGTTTTAAAAGAGTTATCAATTCACCTTTTATTTTGCTTCTCATTGTTGCCTGTGTGTTTGGGATGTCATTGATGTCATTTGATGTCAATGATAAAATCATTGCCAAGACCAATGTCATGAAGCTGTCTTTTCTTCTAGGGGTTTTATAGTTTCAGGTCTTATGTTTTAGATTTTGATCCATTTTGAGTTACTTTTTCTGTAAGGTGTAAAATAATGCTCCAATTTCACTCTTTTCCATGTGGATATCTAGTTCCCCAACACTGTTTGTTGAAGAGTCTGTCCTTTCCCCATCGTGTATTCTTGGCTCCCTTGTTGAATATCAGTTGGCCATATACGTGTGGATTTATTTCTAGGCTCTTCGTTCGTTCAATTGGTCTATGCATTTATCTTTAGGCCAGTACCATACTGTTTTAATTTTTATAGTTTTGTAATATACTTTGAAACCACAAAGTGTGATGCTTTCAGTTTTGTTTCTCTTTTTCAAGATTGCTTTGGCTTTTCAGGATCTTCTGTGGTTCCACATAAATTTTAGAATTGTTTTCTCTATTTCTGTAAGAAAGGCTATTAGGATTTTGATAGAGATTGTACTGAATCTGTAGGTTGCTTTGGGTGACTATGGACATGTTAAGCAAAATTAGACAAGAAGGATTACATCAAACTAAAAAGCTTCTGGGCAGCAAAGCAAACAATCAACAGAGTGAAAAGGCAACTTACAGAATGGGAGAAAATATTTGCAAGCTATATATCTCATAAGGTGTTAATTTCTAAAATATGTAAGAAACTCCTACATCTCAATAGGATAAAAAAAGCTAACAACCTGATTTTAAAAAATTAGCTAAAGACTCAAATAGACATGTCTCCAAAGAAGACCTACTAATGGCCAACAACTATAGTATATGAAAAGATGCACAAAATCACTAATCATCACGGAAATGCAGACCAAAACCACAATGAAATACAATCTCACACCTATTAGGATGGCTATTATTAAAAAAAAAAGAAAGTGTTGGTGAAGATGTGGAGAAACTGGAACTCTTATACACTGTTGATGGGAATGCAAAATGGTGCAGCCACTATGGGAAACAGTATGGAGTTCCTACACAAAAATAGAAATAGAATTACCATATGATCCAGCAAGCCCACTTCTGGGTATTTATCCAAAAGAATTGAAATCAGGATCTCAAAGAGGTATCCAAACCCCCATGTTCATTGCAGTGCTATTCATACTAGCTAAGATATGGAAAAAATCTAAATGTTCATCAACAGATGAATGGATTTAAAAAATGCAATATATGCATACAATGGCATACTATTCAGTCTTAAACAAAGAAAACTCAAAAATATGCAACAACGTAGGTGAATCTTAAGGACATGATGCTAAGTGAAATAAGCCAGTCACAGAAGGACAAATACTGTACCATTCCACTTACACGTAGTATCTAAAATAGTCAAACTCATAGAAGCAAAGAATACAATGTTTTTTTTTTGTTTTTTTTATTTTTATATGCACAACTTCAGGGAAGTAAATGAAGCTAGCAGTGGTATAGGACTGAACAGAAAGGCAACAGAGGACAAAGAAAGGTGGAGAGGGGAAAGTAAACTCTGAGGGCCTGCTCTGGACCAGGTGCTTTGCATTTGCCATTGCATTTGCCATTGTATTTTTTCTTCATAACACTGAAAGTGTTTCTATTTCCCCATAGAAACCACATCATAGGGGCGCCTGGGTGGCTCAATTGGTTAATCACCCGACTTTTCATTTCGATTCTCAGGGTCCTGAGATCAAGCCCTGTGTGGGCTCTGCACTCAGCAGGGAGTCGGCTTGGATTCTCTCTCCTTCTCCCACTGCCCCTCCCCTCGCGTTCCTGCTCAATCTCTCTCTCTCTCAAATAAATAAATAAATCTTAAAAAAAAAAAAAAAAAAAGGAACCACATCATATCTGCAACTTGCTCCCTGGGCCAGTCCATGATACTGTACCAGAATCATTTGTCTTGGAGGACACGCCCTTTTTCTTACGACATATTGAGGATATGGTTATGACAAAAATGCTCCTCCATCATGCAAGGGGAGAAGAGGAGGTGGCTCCTTAAATATTTACTGCCAGTCTAATCTTGCTTTTCACAGATATGGCACTGTAGACTGGGGATAAAGGAGATTTCTTCCAAATTACCCAAGATGCTGAGTATTACCGACCTTGCTATGAATTCTAATGGCTGCAAACATTTTCTTGCAGATGTAGTAGTAACAGGTGTCTGAATGTCACAGGTACCTACCTTTCAGCACTGAATCCGATGTCCCTTCCAGGGAAACAGAAATGGTCCAAGGCTCTGAGGGGGGCCCCAAGGACTCTATTCTCCTATTCTAGAAATAGAAAAAAACAGGGTGGCGGGGGAGTTGCATTGAGAAGAGAATTTTGTGAAGTTATCTAAAACAGAAAAGAATTCAGACAAAATCACAACTCAGTAGAGACAGGCAAAGGAAGGAAAGTGATGAATATTTTCTTTCTTGTGTTAAGAATATATCAAAATAGGGCGCCTGGGTGGCTCAGCTGGTTAAGCGACTGCCTTCAGCTCAGGTCATGATCCCACGGTCCTGGGATCGAGTCCTGCATCGGGCTCCCTGCTCTGCGGGGAGCCTGCTTCTCCCTCTCCCACTCTCCCTGCTTGTGTTCCCTCTCTCGCTGTGTCCCTCTCTGTCAAATAAATAAATAAAATCTTTAAAAAAAAAAGAATATATCAAAATAAGCTTATCAAGAAAAGAGAGTGGAGATTATTGCAGGAGAGGTTGGGGCAGGTTGGTGAAGAAGAGAAAGGAAAGCTAAGTTTACAGAAGAGGAGAGTGGCAGTACGTGTTGAAGATTAACAAGGAAGGCAAGACTGAGAGAAAGAAGCAGGACTCAGCTGACTGAGTGCCAGATGACCTCCAAAGGGACAGGTTTCCAAGTGTGGACCTCAATCTCACAGGCTTCCTCCCCATGCAAACGTGTCAGGGGTGCATTTCTACAATAAAGAGTAGAAAGCTGATTTAACTACCATATTTCCCTTCCTTCCCCCCCCCGTGACTTGAGTAAATATAGAAAAGATAAAATAGAATCAGAGGGCATGGACACTAAAATCAGAATTAAGCACAGACGCCTTTGTTGAAGATTTACTTAACCACATATAAGAGAAATCATTTACAATAACATAAAACTGTAATGCAGATGTGATAGCAGACATTCTTTCATTAGCATATGAAATGACTTCTTTGGGAAGGCCAGATTTCCAGAAGATGCGAGAGACCTGCTTCAAGGATTTGCTTGGGGAGGAAAAGCATCAGGCTTTTATTTTTACTCTTGATCAAATTCTGGGCACTCACAGAAAGTGGAAGGAAGCCAGCTGTGAGGTTCCTTCACTCAAAGGAACGACAAAGTCTGTGCCGACAGCACACGGGGGCCACTCGGTAAATGCGTGATGTGTGCCGGACACGACACATTCCCAGCTCTAAAGAGAGACTGCTCCCCATGAACCAGTTACCTGCTTATCCAGAAAAACGAGCCATGGTTGTACTCTAAGTTCTTTTCCCACTTCTCCGTCTGAAGGCTGGACCAGGACCGAGAGAGCGTAGGGCCGAATATATATCAAGTCCCCAGTTTTAAAACTGCTTGTATTTCTGGCACGTGTTGACAAAAACAGAATACATCCATAACGTTACAGATATCATGGCAGGAACGATTTCTAAAATGCATTATTACCAGTGAAAATATTTTCATTTGCTGTTGTTTCTAGAAATTTCATAATGCAGTATATAGAAAATATGACCTTATAGCCAAAGAATCATTAAATGTTTATTTTTTACGTTTGCTTAGCATTGGAAATGGATGGACTGGGTGTGTGGGAGGGGTGGAAAGAAGCACAAATTATGAACTTAGATTTTTATCACTGTTCATTAATATCAGCCCCAAGAATGCCTAATCAGACTAAAATATTTAGAAGGTACAGATAGATATGTTCACTAGTCTGCTCGTAAGTCAGCTCTCCCCCAAAAGGTTCTGATTTGTGGTGTTTTCCAATTTTTACGGTATAAAGACTTCGACAATGGCTGATTCCGTGGTACTAAGATGATGTCACTGAAAAGAATTGGAAGAGACGCCCGACAGCAAGCTCCGGCAACAACACTGTTTTACATAGAATTGCGCAGGTAATCCTCACAACAACCCTTCCATATTTACATTCTCCACAGTGTGCTTGCACTAAATAGGCTCGATAACGGTGGAATTAATTGATTAATCTATTTTAATTGAATGAAGGCTTTAGGGAGAATAAGAACCTAAAATTTATATATGCTGAGCACTTACTGTGTGCTTGGCACTATTCTAAGCTTTTCACATATAAACCCATTGAATCTTTAAAATGACATGGTGATGTAGGTACTTCTAGTTAAACTTGAAGAAACTGAAACCCCAAAGGCCTTAAGTAACTTGCCAAAGGTCTCACAAATGGTTAAGTGTATGATCAAGGTCTAGAGCAGTTAACCAATAAGCTATATTGTTTTTCACCTCTTTCAAGCACATTAATTGCTGATGTGACTTAGCAATAAAATACAACAAACATAAAACAAAATGGTTCTGCAGTTCATGATACCTCAAAACATCTTTTTCCCAAAGTTTTGGTGTTTTTGATGACCAACATAGCTTTATTAAAAGGGCATTACAATGAATCATGGAACACTACATCAAAAACTAATGATGGGGTGCCTGGGTGGCTCAGTCGTTAAGCGTCTGCCTTCGGCTCAGGTCATGGTCCCAGGGTCCTGGCCACATCGGGCTCCCTGCTGGGCAGGAAGCCTGCTTCTCCCTCTCCCACTTCCCCTGCTTGTGTTCCTGCTCTCGCTGTCTCTCTCTCTGTCAAGTAAATAAATAAAATCTTTAAAAAAAAAAAAAAACTAATGATGTAACGTATGGTGATTAGTATAACATAATAAAATAAAATTTAAAAAAGGACATTATAGATTATATATCTGTTGTCCTATTAAGCCTACTGTAAATCATATGTTGCAGTCATGCAATAGATTTTTAGCAATTACATGGAGATATACAGATATATATCACATGTATTACCCTAGGATAGAGCATCCGTTGTTGACTTATTCTCAAAACAGCTTAGGTCAGTTCTAATAAGGTTTTGCTTAAAAAAAAAAAAAGAAGAAGAAGAAGAGGAAGTAGCCTACCCTGTCCCTGTTAAATGCTTGTAAGTCAACTACTTTATTCCCCAACTGTTTTTTTCCCTCTCTCCTCTAAGGAGAAAAGGATGAAATATTCATTTAACATGGAAGGTGTATATCAGGCAAAGATGACAATTAGTCCTAAAAAGAGGAAAGAGGGGAAGAGCAAATGCAGTGGATCACAGACTTTGAAGTTTCTGTAGGAAGCACTTTCTCTCTCCCCTGAGAATCCTGGGAAATGGAGACAGGTTGGGAATATGTGGTCCTAAGAATCGCCTTTGGTCATCTATCGGCTAAGGCCCTGACCTCTGTGCTAGAATCACTCACTGGGAATTCAGCATACAGCAGCCTAATGATCATTTATCAGTTTGCTTAGCCTGAGTGGGTAAGGTTCCTTCTTTTTTTTTTAAGGGGAACAATTTAAATCAGATTTTTAAAACCCATGCTATTAATTCTATCCTTCCATGGGGCCCAGGTTACTGGAAAATTCTAACATTGCTTACGGATCCTATTTCTCCCCTAACTCACTTCTTAAATGCTTTCCGATGTGGGATGGGGGGCAGGCTAGCAATGGGGTTAAGGAAGCCAAAAGACGCCAGCGGAGATCCTGACATAAGTACACTGACGTGTAGAGACGAAGAGATGGGAGCCAACTGCCTGAAAACCCGCTGAAAGGCCCGTCCCTGACACACTTTAAAGTTTATTGTGAGCAAACATCTCTTATTAAATGTAAACAGCATCTCACTGGAGGTCAGAGACTTGCTGCTACAGCATATCCCAAGGTAATACCACTTTAAGCTCCACATAAACTCTTAAGCAGTTTCTATCCTAAAACCTGACCGTAGGTGGTACAGTTTTTTACGATATGTTATAATAGTGCAATAAATCTGTTAGCTTAAAATCGAATCTCCGTGGCCTTTTAGAGAAATCATCATTAAATGCAGGGTCCTGTTAATGATGCCATCGAAGTGAAATTGTTTAATCTGCTAAGGGGGTGAAAGGTCACCAAATGAATTTTTTATAATACATCAACTTGACACGCAATAGGGAAAACTGTAATAGATAAAAGCAAAGGAAAAGGGCATTCTCTTCTTCTGATAGGTCAATAGCAGCCAAGAGAGTCACTCATCCACTTTCCTTTCACGATGGGGCTCCTTTTGCATTTAATATGGACACCCAATTAATACCTCAGCACCACAGACAACCTCATTTTAGGTGACTTATAGCAATTTCTCCCCCTTCCCTGAAATGAAAGTGATCACAATACATCATAGCATTGTGCGAATTAACGTTAATTGATTCAAGTTACCAAGCAATGGTGGGCCACTTATATAATCTAGGCGTTATTGGGTGCTAGAAGGGATGGAGGGAAGATTAGATTCCAGTCTCCGTTGCTGTGACGACGGGAGTCACCTGATGCCTTGTTAGACAGTTGTAAGGTTCTATTGCTGGCCCCAGTGGGGTCGTCAGTAAACTGGAGTGATGTCCAAACATCATTATACGCTGCTCCGATATTAAAGCAAAGGGATTAGCAACTTATTGCAAGCAACCTGGATTTGTCATTGTGCTGTCGTTATCCAATTTCCAACTGCTAATGTGACTGTAGCCTGCAGGCAGAAGGACCTACAGCCAAACTTTAAAAAATGGGGGAGGAAAGTTCCCTCCAATCCTCCCAGTTTTAACCACTATTTAACAGCTTCCAATACCCAGTCAGGTATGTGAAAGAATTTTTTTTTCTCCCTTCAATGCTTAAGTACAAGCTAAAAAAAAAAAGAAAGAAAAAAAAAGATCAAGAGAATACGGACATTTTCCCAGTTCAGAGATCACCAGTATTCACTCCAACTCTTGCTTTTCAATCTGCCAGATCCCAAAACGCTTACTCTGTAGAGGAGAGGATTATTTCTATTTGCATGGCAAACCTAGCAAACAAAGAAATAAATCCTACTGAAAGCTGGCTCTGGGCAAGACCTATGGGAGGTGGGCTGAAGGTAGGGGCATTAGAGAGACTTCCTTGTTCCTTCTTCAACCTTCGCCTCCTCAAAGTTACTAAGTCAGGTTCCTATAAAAGTGCCCCATGTTTTGATTCAATGTTTCAGGTGTCCTGCATTTTCAATCAGTCCTGTTTTAACGAGGCTAGATAGGGCAGAATCTCTATGTGCCATCAGGGGATTTGAATTCCAAAGAAGTTTGCAAGATTCTGTACCCTGGGAGAAGAAAGTAAGCTCTCTAGTCAACTCAGTCTAACGAACACGTTAACCCTTCTACTATGGACAAATGTTGTTCTAGGCACTGTGAGATGTGCAAAGATAAATAAAACACCATGACCTCTGTCCCTCGGGAACATAGTACCTCCTCCCTCCCTTCATATACTTTGTAAGGCCAAAATGATTTCCTGGCTATCAGAGTACACACACACACCATTTTTATTTATATTTTCCAGTCTTTATGCTCCCTATTAAACTTAGCCAGATGCCTTTAGCTGCTGTCAACTCCTAGGGAGAGAAGAGGGAAGAAATGTCTTTGTGATCAGACAGTTTCCTTCTGGCACTACGACAAAGTGCTTCCAAACCTGAGACACTGTAAGTACCCAACACATGTTACTGTAGTAACACAGCGACAAATCAGTACCCACCATGTACTTCCTCTGCTCTTAGGTCTCTACCTGCCTCTGGAAAGCCACTACTTATATTGGCCTGGCCAACTGCAAGTTCTGGTATACTCCTCATTTGGTATGCTTACTGTTATGCTCCAATACTTATTACTAAACTCTGTGGTTCTTTGAAATTATTCATTTTGAATTGAGACTTGAGTCACCCTAGGTGTAGGTTGCAGTGTGCCAGGAGTATATGAAGGCAGAGAATAAACATGGCACATCTTCCAACAAGGTCAACTCAAGGGTGAAAACCTAAGTATTTCTGATGGAAACTCACTTAAAATAATATTTTATAAAAACTTCATCATGACTGTCTTATCTGGGATAATGGAAACTCTGAATACATTCTTTCAGATCACACCCAAACTATTCAAAATGTCCTGTTTGCATTAGGGTGTTGTAGCAGTCATAGCGTGGCCGGGAAAACAAGATCCAAGATTTAGTTGATGAAAGAGATTCAATACAGGATATTGGTTCCACAGGAGTATCAGAATAGTACAGAGGCCAAACAGGTTATATTTCACTGTTTGCAACAAATATTTAATGATCATTTATTGTGCATGACACTGTGCTTAGGCTCCCTTGGGAATATAAGAGTAAGTTGCAGTGTTGACCTAATAATTATTATAAAGATAAAAATATACTAAAGTTAATACAACTAAAGTTAATTTTTTGAAAAACTGGACTAATGATGAAGCAGGTTCATATCAAATTAGTTTCTTTATAATTATATATAGAATTAGATTTAATATAATATATTCTTGTTAAGTAGTTGTGAATTGTTTTACCTATTCATTAATTTTTAAATCTCTAGATTTTCATCTGAGCCATATAATTTTTTGGACATAATAGCTGTTCAATTAATGTTTGGGAAATAAAAGACGTTGAAATGTAAGCTTTTATGAATCCTTATTATATTTACCTACAACTTCACCATCCATACACAGAGATCTTAATTACTCGATTTTAAGGTAGCAGGGTTCAATTTTGGAGTTAGAACTACATACGAATATGATTGGGGATCTGCTGGATGCAGATATGTCAGCTGCAGCAATGGATTACACTTTACATCCTACTTAAAAAAGGAAAATAGCAGAAAAACTTAACCTGCAGAAGTAGTATCAAGGATTTAGTCATCTGGAGCCATTTAGTGTAAGAACAATGGTCCCTAAGGGTATCACTGCAGAAACAGGATTGTGAAATAAATGATAATTTTAATGACTATGAAATATCAACAAAAATGTGAATGGTCTACATTATTTCCAGTTTAATAAGGCTGGATAATACGTTTTTGGGTTTTTTTGGGGGGGGGAGTTAAGAGATGAATGCTTTTAAAAATGTAGTGATAAAAGGAACAATTTTTAATTAAATGGAGAGTTTGCCTATGCAGAGCATCTCATTTTCCCCACAAAGCCAGATATATGAAATACCCTCATGACAATTTTGCCATTCACCTAACTCAACAAAGCAGCAAATTTGTATTGTAGCAAAAAGAGGAAATAGCACAGAAACATTCTTCAGTGGTAGATCAGTGGTTTTGCCATGAAGGAGGAAAGAGACAAGCTGGCACTACAGAAATCTCTTCCAGAATGAACATTCTGCCAGTCTTGGGAAGAATGTCCTCCCATGTTGACAGAAGATTCTATTCTTGTTTACTCCCAACAGCTGTTTCCTAGAGAGCAGGTGCCTGGGGGTATGGAGAGGTTATACAAGAGAATATGCTAAATGAGACTGAGTGTCAATAGTCCGTTAGTCTCACCAATGGTCTCAGCTAGTTCTCCTCTCTATTCCAAGTCAGCTTGTAAGGTGCTATTTACACAGAGTAAGGGAACTTAAAAAGATATTAAGGTGATGGGCTCAAGAACACACAGACACTCCTACAGTGTCTGGCTCACCCTCACTAGAACAGTTTTCAGTAGCCAAGGATCCTGGCAATGTCATTAACAGAGAACTTTATTTGAGATAGCATATTAGATTTTTATTGCTGTGTAACAAATTACCACAAACTTAGTGGCTTAAAATAATACAAATTTATTATCTTTGGGTTGTGGGTTAAGAGTCAGACAGGCTTGGCTGGGTTTACTGCTGTAGGCTCTCAGGAAGAATCCACTTCTAAACTTCTAAATTCATGGAATTTATTTCTTTGTGGCTATAGAATGGAGGTCCATGTTTCCTCACTGGCTGTCAGCCAAGGTCCATTCTTGATTTATTCCACCTGCTTTTTTTCCATGTGGTCCCTTCCATCTTAAAAACAGTGGATACTTCAAGTCCATCTCACACCTTGAATCTCTCAGTCTTCCTCTTCTGCCAGAGAAGGAGAAAGCTCTCTTCTTTTAAGGGCTCATGTTATTATTTGGGCCCACCTTGATAATCTTGGATATTCTATCTTTGGGCCAGTGGTGCCACATATCATACTGTATTTAATGAAATGCTATCTGACCATATTCATGGATTCCTGGGAATAGGGCAGCACATCTTTGGGAGGCCATTTTAGAAATTTTGACAACTACAAATAGCTTTGGCATTTCAGTATTTAAACATCCATAAAAGAAACAGAGATATTTAATTTTACTGTATGACAAAGAATATTATTTAAAGGTGTTTAAAAAAATTTTGTTTGTAATGAAGCAGGGGAAAGGGAGAGAGAAGAGGAGAAAGGAAGGAAAAAAATTTAAGAGAGCAAAAATCAAGTTCCTACTGAAAGAAAGGTAAGCAATATAAAATGTGTCCTGCCAGGATTCCAGATAAAAGACAGAATATAAAAATAAGACTCCTGTGGAGAATGCCCAGTTTAAAAAGGGCAGATTGATGGGCGCCTGGGTGGCTCAGTTGGTTAAGCGACTGCCTTCGGCTCAGGTCGTGATCCTGGAGTCCCAGGATCAAGTCCCGCATCGGGCTCCCTGCTCGGCAGAGAGTCTGCTTCTCCCTCTGACCCTCCCCCATCTCATGCTCTCTCTCTCTCTATCTCATTCTCTCTCTCAAATAAATAAATAAAATCTTTAAAAAAAAAAGGGCAGATTGAACTTATGTTTATCTCTGTGTCCCCTACTCCACTGAAATTAAAAGAATAAAAATAAATAAAAAGGGTATAAACCATTTGGCATAAATGGGGTAAACTAACAAAGACAAAGAAGGCAGGAGAGGAAAGAAGTATTGACAACAGAAGTCAATGAAGTTTTGGAAGATGGAAAACAGGTTCATGGAATTGACTTAGCCTAGCAGACAGAATTTAAATCCAGATGTCTCTAGAAGAGGATAAAGACCAGGAGAGGCCAATTCACTGTGTATTATTTAATTAAAAAGTAAAAAGAACTCCATTTCTACCCCCCAAAAAAGAAGTTAGTAGCTTTTTGAAAGCTGGTAGTACTTTCCTTAAAAAGTAAATGCCCAATATGGCCTCAGTTTGTTGAAATGCATGCAAACCCATTAAATTAACAATCATGAACCTCTCAGGAACATCCTTGGTGTTTTTCACTGAAAGGCCTGCGTCCCTGGGCTGATTCTGCTGTGTCAAGGTCAGTTCATTAGCTTGTCAATGGCTCTCCAGTAAGTTCAATGGAAGTCCCAAGTGACACTGATCAAGGTTGAAAGAAACAGAGCTGGCCAGAGGCCTGCACAAGGTTCCAGGGTTGTTTAGCATATTGTGCAATTCTTTGGACCTTGGGACACCTTGCTAATTTTCATTCAATCCCTTAGGACAAGGCATTTCTCATTCTGCATAGATTTATTCAGATATACTTAAGCAGCTTTTCCTTATCTTCAGAAGATTTGCTTTTTGCCTTATGTTTGAAATCTCTCTTAAAATACTAAAGGACAGAGAGAGATGGGGGAATAGAACACATCCCAACAGAAAAATCGATGCTATAATATACATGTTCGGTATTAAATCAGAAATATCTGAGTCAAAAGTGAAAACATGATGGCTATGATGGATGGTGGGCCATAAAGATGATCTCTTCTCTGAAACTGTCTCGCCTCTTCATAATGGAATGATATCCCCCACAGATATGTGTGTGTACCTAAACTGGTGCTGGATTCACTCTCTTTGCTGGGCTTCCTCTGCTACACCTCCATTGCTTCTATTCTTTGACTCTTCTCTCCTTCTAGTTAAAGGCTAAATATTCACGGAGTCTCTTTTTATACGTAACACAAAATCAATTATTTGGGAATGATGACCTATTAGAAAAGTTCAGTACTGTAAAATCTAAATAAAATTTAGCAATGGATTGGCCCTTTTTCTCTCTAGTCAGCCATACATATAATATATTTATAAGAACTCAGTGGGATCTAAATGAAATTGGGCTAAAGGGAAAAGATATTTAAATATAAGGTAAGCTGCATTGGCACCATTTTTTTTTCAGGTTCTTGGTTCTTATATTACCATGCATTATAGCATAATGACATAACATGGTACAGTTTGGTGGCTGGTAAAAATATCCAAGATTTAATAGATTCTGAGCAATTGTGTCACTAAGAGTTCTTTTTAATTATAAGATAACAATTCCTAAAGCCCTTCAAATCAACAAGATTGGGGGGAGAAAAAAACAGTTTGAGTTTTCTTTTCATATCTCCCATACATATTAATGTACTCAGGAAAAGGAACACCTATCTACATTGTAATTCAGGTAAAATATGATACAAAAACACTGGCTAAGCTTTCATTTGGATATATTGCTCTGTGTTTAAAAAGGCAATCAATGTATTAGTTAAATATGCCTAACTATGTGAAGGCGTCTCTTTTTGTTTTTACTCTTATTTTATAGCAAATCCCATATCCACTGAAGATGGTACATGGATGTAACTAATATCCCTCAAATATCAATTGTTTCTTTGTTAGTACCACCACAAATAAGATGAAAAAGCAGTAACATCAGAATAATCTGAAAGAATGTAAATGTCCTAAAATCTCATTGAATAATATATCTCAGAATCTAAATAATTTTACCTATTTCAGGGACCCAGTATCAACTGAAAATGTGCATGGGTTTGAGCTTATTTTCCAGTAGTGGTGATAAGTTTATAAGGAATATCTATGTTGCCCACCTTTAGCCCTCTATAACCAGCAGTGTTCATTTATGAGATGGTTGGTTTTATATATGTTTCTTAAACATTGCAACAAGTTCATCTTGTCTCACAGTCTGGGCTATCATTTTTGGTTCTTTTGCATCTGCTAAAAATTGGAGCTTGGGACTTACAGTCTGGACCTTCTGAGAGATAACCTTAGATGAACTTGGGCTGGTCAATTGGCTAACACAATCTATAAAATTGAGAGTAATTTACACTTGCCTTCCTTATTGTGTACTTCTCATGCTTCTCCATTTACTAAGCTCAGAAAAACATTCAGGTAAATTTAATTCTGAAATGTCTATTGAACAGAAATCTGGTGAAGGACTCCAAAATAAAAAATAAGCATTTACAGTCAGAATAACATAGCACAAAAGATGTTACAGATCTTACACAGGTCTATGCCATAAACATAGTTGGCAACAGGGATACTCCTGCCTCATACAATTTGACAAAGGCATCTTCTTCAGGGCTTTATAATCCTAAGCTAAATAAAACCCAATCAGAGTCATTGCATTACCCTAGTAAATTCCTAGTCATCCCTCCAAAATTTTCTTAAACATAAGTCCCTTCCCCAGGTGGGAAGAATTATTCTCATCCTCCTCAGTACTCATTTTTTAGCTTGCAGCTCATTGGAATTGTGATATGTAGGGTTTCTGTCCCTTAAGGCAAAGATCATATATGTTTCACCTTAGCAAAACCTACTACTTAAATTTATCACATGAATAAAAGAATGAACAAATGAACTGAAAACAAACTGCTTTGGAAAAATTTCTTCCTATATGCTTTTCACTTTAAGGTACCAAAATATAACATCTTCAACCACCCAAGATATAGAATAGTCGTGAAGAATATAGATTTAATTAAAAAATTTTAAAATTAATAATTTAAGTCTATAAGTGACTAAGTTTTTATTCTTATCTTAAGAAACAGACAGGTTGTGTGATTCAATGGAAGTCAACTGACATTTGCAATATGCACCCAAGAAATCAGCCCTTGTTTAGATGTTCTTATAATTAGTACTTACCCATAGCCAGTGACTCCCTTTGACTGAGTTACCAGTAAGGCCCCAATAGTCATATTCAGAACATTCTCCAGTACTCCAGTCTGTTGAGCAGTGATAATCTGGTGAGCCAAATTCTGTAATTTGTTACTTGATAAATATGAAATCAGTCCAGGGCTCCTTATTGTTGGTGGATCACCAATTTCAATGACTATCACTTTTGAGATAGTTTCCGTAGTGGTTGGTGGTGGGACCCTATATGAGCTCATTTCCATCATGAGAGGTCTACGTTGACCAAATTTGTAATGACTGGCACAAGTCACAGTTGGGCAATTGAGCTTTCTCTTTGCTTTATTATCAGCAATGGCCTTTAAGGTTGCTTCATTGCCAGGCACCTCATGAATAAGTCTGATTTGGTCTTGGCTAACCAGCAAGAAGTCAGTTAGTTTTTCAAGGATGATGATTTCCCAGCCTTTTTCTAGGACTGAAAACATCACAGTGAAAGCCAAATGAATGGAGACCCCTGAGCGTATTTCAATGGGCTCCTGTCCTTGTAGGACAACATACAAGAGGTTATCCAAGATGCTGAAATAGTTAGAACCAATAGACTCATCTAGCAATGAGGAAGTCGATTGAACCAGAATGGGTGGAATGAAACTTTCCCCTATGAAAACATGGGGGCTCTGAAGTTCATGGTAGAATATAGCCAAAAGAAGCTTAGAGGTACTTTTGTTCCCCAATAGAAAAAAACGCAACACTTGGGGAGGCTGATCCACAAAGCAGACCTTGGTGATTTCTCTGGTGGGTAAAATTGAATAGAAAGTAGATACAGGCGCTGAAGTAGAACAGGGAGTGTTGGCATTTACACTACTAAAGGTGTCAACAAAACCACGAGTAACAGATACAACTGGATATAACTTCCTCATTGCCCAAGTGGCAACAGCATTGTCAAGAATTAAGATTGCTTGGTCAGTCTGTTTGCAGATGTAGCCTCGTATCAGGGCTCGGTATGTGCATTTCTGTTCTTCCCTAAATGTACCTATAAAATAAAAGAAAGTAAGTGATATATATAAACCACAATCTCTCAAAGATGATTTGCAATCCACCATTCTTATTATCATCTGTAACCTTATGAAACACTTATTGAACTTTTAAGTGTGCTAGATACTGAGTATGCAAAGAAGTCTGGGTAAAATGTGAAAGGATACATATATTAAATAATAGCTATTAATAACATAAATGTACATGTTACAAAATACATATTATTTAAAGGTAATAATGGACTTTAGCTAAGTGAAAAAAGATTTAAATAAGTCAAATAATTAAGGAAAAGGAATAATCACTCAGGCCTCCATAATGGAAAAAGGATAGGGGAGAAGGAGGTAATAATAATCAAGTCAATGAAAAAGGAGGTACTTTAAGGGGGTTGGAACGGAGAATTTATGGAGGTGTATTAAAATTGAAGAGATATACTGTGAAAGGATGTGAAAGAGTTTGGATGTCAGACTATGTAATTATCTCATTCTCTCTTTTCTCTAAACATGGAGAGTAAAAACAAAATACAAGAAGAAGAAAAGAAGAAAATAGCAATTTGTGGAGTATTGCCATTAAATAGAGCCCAAGTTGAGGATGATTGGGGCTAAACAAGAATTTCGAGAAACAGCATTATCCATTATTCCTACTATTCCTAATCCTCCTGTCTATGAACAGTAAGTAGTTCTTGTTCTGAATCCACAGGGATATTTTAACTTCCAACAAACGGAATTCCATTGATTTAAAATTGATATTCACAAAAGTATCTTGTACTGTTTTCAAGATATTTTAATTTGCCTTTAAGTGAAAGGTCATCAAATTAGCCTCTGGATTGGAACCAAAAAATAAAATTACTACATTTGGGCATGATCTAGCCTCTTCCTATATCCTTCCTTCCATATGATATGCTTAGAAATCTGTGCCAACACGGTCTACAACATCAATAAACTTAATTACCAAAATCTTGCTTTGGGAGTGGACACATGGTTTACTTGTGCCTCAACTATAATAAGAACAATAGTCAAAATTATGAGGAAAATTATAAAATACTTCAAGGTGAATAATAATGAAATTCTAGCATGTCAAAATTTGTTAGATGCAGTGAAAACAGTGTTTTGAAGCAAAGTTATAATGTTAAGTGCTTATACTACAAAAGAAGAACTGTCTAAAAGTAATAACTTAAGGTTCTGCCTTACAAATTTAGAAAACAAGCAAAGCAAATCCATAGTAAATAGAAGAAAGGAAATAATAAATATAACAGCAGAAATCCATGAAATAGAAAAGAGATAAACAAAGAAACAAAAATAGAGAAAGTGAACAAAGCTCAAATATGATTCTTGGAAAATATCAATAAATTGTTTAACCCCTTCACTAGACTGATCAAGATAAAAAGAGCACAAATTATCAGTTTCAGAGATAAAAGGATTATATTACAGATCCTACAGACAAAAGTTAAGAGACTACTACAAACAACCTCATGCTAACAAATTCAACAATTTAGCTGAAATAGACAAATAGAAAACAGACATAGGATAAAACAGAAAATTCAAATTGTTCTAACTCTCTTAAAGAGAGAGAATCACTAAATTGAATACTAAGTTATTAATCTAAATAGATATTTAATTATCAAACATAAAATAAGGGTTATTTTTACATAATATGTTTTCTCTCTATGGTCATATAATATGGAAACACTAATGTTAAATCAAGAATTGTTTTCAAGGGGCGCCTGGGTGGCTCACATGGTTAAGCATCTGCCTTTGGCTCAGGTCATGATCCCAGAGTCCTGGGATCGAGTCCCGCATCGGGCTCCCTGCTCCTTGGGAGCCTGCTTCTCCCTCTGCCTCTCTCTCTCTCTCTCATGAATAAATAAATAAAATCTTTAAAAATATATATATATATTTAAAAAAAAAAAGAATTGTTTTCAAAAGCATGGAACCAGTATGAAGGGAATTAATTCCATAATCTTAACGGACATGTGCTCTGAGATTCTGATACAAGTCTCTACTACAGATATATCCTTTTGAAATGAGATAGTTAGGTGGCCTTCTCGCATAAAAAAACCCTGACTCACACTACTTCCCCTTTTCTAAACTTTACCTCTCACTCTCCCTTCTTTTAACACATTTTTTTTTCCAGCCATGTGGATGTCATGTTGATTAATTGTTCACATTCCATCCAGTTTTATAGATTTCTGATTTTGTTTCTCCTGCTTCTGATTCAGGAGACACAATGTCTTTTAAAGTGATCTGTAGGGGTGCCTGGGTGGCTCAGTGGTTAAGCATCTGCCTTCGGTTCAGGTCATGATCCCAGGGTCCTGGGATCAAGCCCTGCATCAAGCCCTGCATCCGGCTCCCTGCTCAGCAGGGAGCCTGCTTCTCCCTCTCCCACTCCCCCTGCTTGTGTTCCCTCTCTCACTGTGTCTCTCTCTGTCAAATAAATAAAATCTTAAAAATAAATAAATAAATAAATAATAAAGTGATCTCTATAGACTGCTACATTTTTGGAACTGTCCCTAAATAAAATAAGCACTCTCTTAGTTGATACGATTTTCAACCACTCTGCTATTAACTATATGTAGTTTGATAAATTACATAGAATTTGTAGGTATTGGTGCCCTTAAGGGGTTATTTTTCAAGGCCAGGGACCATATCTTCTATTTAAACTACCACACGGTTTAACACCCTACCTCAAACACAGTAGATACTTCTTAATATGTATTAGTTGATTGATGTGTAATGTCCTTTTCAAAACTCTTATTTTTTAAAATAATTTTTGAAAGATTTTATTTATTTATTTGACAGAGAGAGAGAGAGCAGATAAGCAGGGGGGAGCTGCAGAGGGAGAGGGAGAAGCAGGGTTCCTGACGTGGGACTCGATCCCAGGACCCTGGAATCACGACCTGAGCTGAAGGCAGATGCTTAACTGACTGAGCCACCTATGCACCCTAAAATAATTTTTATCTATTCTTGCTAGGTATCTAGTTATAAGATTATTGTTCTATAGCTTGAATACATTTTAAATCAACTTCTGCACAGAATATACTACAAAAAGTTATTATGAGATTTGCCCCTGAATTGACTCTAATACATGATAAAGTTCAATACTTTGAGAAATCCATCTATTTTATGTGAAACCATAAGATTGAAATTATGGCTGATTATATTTATAAGAATTTTCTTATGTCCCTAAATCACATATTGATTTGTCTGTAAAAGGATTCTGTTGTGACAAAGCATTTTTTTCTTGACTAATTCATTAAATAAATACACATGTAGAAACATGAGTTTTTATTTATTTCTATTCCTGATGGCGGGTGCCTTCCAAAGCTAAAATAACAGAAGTAGATGATGTATAATGTGATTCAAATATTCTTTTAGAGTAATATGACATAGGAGCTATACTAGTAGAATGCACATCTTCAAAGTAGTCCAGTATAGAGTTCTTGTCATTCATTCATTTATTCTTATATGTGACTCCCTGAAACTAGTCCACCAAGAAAGCTGACCCCCAAGCCACTCTACCTGCAGGATCCAAAGCTCCCTATTTAGCAGTGACATTGGATGGAGCAGAATATGACTAACAAACGAGGTTGGAGGCAGGATCTTAAGAGGAAGAATAGAATGAGGGAGGAAAGAAGAGTTTGTATAAGAAAGGGTCAGAGAAAGTTTGAATGAGCAAGTTCAAGAAAGGCACAACCTATGTTAACTGCCTGTGTTGCAAAGTATATGTATATCCTGGGGGGTCCAGGACTCAGGCCCATGACAAGCACAGGAATAAGGTGATAGAATAGAAGTCACTGTCAAATCTTCATAACCGGTCGGAATTTTTTATGAGTTAGATTATGAACCCTAGAACCAGGCAAGAAGTGCAATAAGCATTTACTGAATACCTTGTGCATGCTTAACCTGTTAACAGGAAGAAGATTTTGTTACTGTGTCACCTCTCTCTTCACTGTTAGGAGTGAGTTGCCTTTTTGTTATTATTAAGCACTATGAGGTGAGAAAGATTAAATGCCAGACACATACGGCTACTCACACATGCAGGAATTATTTGCTTATTTAAACTTAATTACCTTTCTTATTCAGAGTAACTAGTGCAATGCCAATGACACACATTGTCTCTATTCCTAATGTATTCCTTAACTGTGTTTTGAAGCTCTGTGTGTGAACATTTTACTATAAAAGGAACACTTGCTTTCTGATGTCTGAGACATTTGGTTGGAGACTTACCACTCTGACCTTCATGAAGTCAATAATTTGTATCTCCTAAGTCAAGTAAAAAAAAGTTTCATGAAATTTTGGTTATTATAAAATATTATCCCCATGCCTTCCTCCCCATACCCCCATAAAATGGAAGACATACCCATTTGATCCAATGTAAGTATAAAGAATATTTAAATTACTTCTTTGTTTCAGGTCTTCTTGACAAAATATAAAACAAACAAAACACCCTTCCTCCAAAATCATATGCCCTACAATTCTCGCTATCCTAGGAATAACACTGTAAAAAATGTGTAATAAATAACATACTCATTATATTTTTAGGCTGTCCCACTTATGAGTGTTTCTCTGGCCCACATGTCTCAGAAGTCAAAGCTGAAGTTTCTTTGGCAGTAGTATGAGAATGATGATTGGGATGTGATTGTTCCCACCTCTTTATAAAACAGATAAAACTGCGTACAAGTAACCGACTGGGAAAAGAAATTACATGGTGTATATGTCATTATAGTTAACTAGAAAGTCCTTCTTTGTAAACAAAGTTAAAACACAGAAAACCAAAACCAAAACCAAAATAATTCCACTAAACCAATATACAGTCATCTGATAGTGCAGGCTTACTTCTAGCAAGAATTTCTACCTTAGAGTTTTGACAATAAGGATTCTATACAAAGGAAGTGCTCTGTGGGAGCTGAAAAGTAGGTTCTTTTAAAATTAATACTTAATTTTATTGAAGGACTTTGGTCTGGCACTCAAGATGAGATTGTGAAAAGCAGCTAGAGCATAACTATGATAATTCAGAGCCTTATAACATGTACTAGGAAACAAAATTCAGATTGTTTTGTTTAGACACTAGCTAAAATTCTGCAGATGAGAGAGAATCCATAAAAAGGGAGAGACTGGTGTTAGAGGAAGTGGGTGAATAAGAGTAAACTCCTTGAGAGGCTAACGGAGAACAGGGTCCAGAGCTTTTAAAAATGGGTGGGATATGGTAGGTCAAAAGACTCCATGGGTCTCCTGGAGCAGGAAGGAGAACAGAAAGTGTTTGTGCAGCTTGAGGTGAGAGGCAGACTGAAGGCAGTCATCTGCTGGGACATGCTGAGGCAAAACAAGGGAATCAATTGGAAGTCAGGGGTGAGGATGTGTGTTGGGGGCTGGGATGCAGGGAGAGAGGTTGGGTGGAATATTTATAGATGGAGAAAATAATGGGAAACTCTCATTTTGCAAGGGGAGTGAACCGAGTCGTTCTGGATTTTAGTGCTTATACGATGTTGGGGAACCATTCTGTAAAAGTAAATACAAAACTATGAATTCAAAATGAGTATTAGTTAAAAATGAGAAAAAAAGTCACAACAGTTATAAATGTAAACCTCATAAATACCATAAACATGATAAAATCTAGGGGAAATTAATATTATTAACTTTTTCCTATTTTTTGTTGCACGCTTTTGTGTTGCTTTTTTATATGACAACACTGTTGTAATATTTTCTTCAGGGGGATAGAAAAGTAATTCAGTCTTGCCTTTAACCTGGATGACTGACATTTATTTTCTATCACTGGTAGTTTAGAAAAGTTCCTTTTAGCTTCACAATTCATGATTGGTATCGTATAAATCTTCAGAACTATCAAATGTGGAAATTCCTTAAAAAGTTTTCCTCATGTGTGAGGTGTAATATTTGAATAACTTTTTATAGAGTAACTTCTGGGGCCTAGTCAACTCAAAAACCTACTTCTCCTCCGCCTCTCACTTTCTTCTCATGCCTTAGGATACATTCATAACACATGAGACCTAGGGTCTGGCTCCTGTGTGTCACAGCATGGGTAAGGTGACATAAATGGCTAGTAGGAACTTTATATAGAAGTGATTTTTAACCACAGAAACCACACCCTCTTAAACCCATACCAAATGTGTGTCCAGTTCAACTCCCCCTTAGCTAGATCTTAAAAATCCTGTGTCCACTGTTACCTACCCCCACAGTGCTTATGATGAAGGAAAATTCAGAGCAAGAAGAGAGTGTTATCTTAAATTTTGGTTAAAATGTCTCCAATTTGCAAATTTTACAAAAACATAGGGCCATGTAAACACATTGCTGGCATTCCTTCTGGAATCTTGGAAGTGGCCCGTGTAAGTGAGGACCCTGAAACCTCAACTCCATCACCTTCACAATAAGTCAGCCTGGGTTGCAGAGAGCAGATGGGCAAATGCTTTGGGTATGCCTAGTAAGATGTCATGGTAAGACAGGGTGGCTGTGTTCACTGAAGGTTAGGCTTTTGCCTGTGACTGAGATGATGGGGCAGAGGGTCACAGGTACTAAAGATATTTTCAAAGAACCAATTGTAATGAAGCATAGCACATCTCAGCTGCAAAAAGAGGGAAATGATGCAAGGGGTGTGTGTGTATATATATATATATATATATATTTTAAGTATATATTTTTAAAAAGGGCACGTGGCTATAGATTTAATGTCACAAGGAAAGGGCTCTTGACTGAGTTGGAAAGACATGAGTCATGGTCTTCAAGTAGGATACTTGAGTTCATGATTTTGAAAGTTGGTGGTGATGACAATTTCAGTGCTATGACTGTGTCAGTGAGTAATAAGGTAGAATGGAGAAAAATCATACTCGAAAAAAAATAACAATAACAACTTTTATGGAAGACTTTCTCTGTACCAGGTATTCTAGAGAAGCCTTGAAGATGAGTTGAGCAGTAAGAGACTGAATATACAATATACAGACAGTAGCCAGACCATATATGAAAATAGAACTCTGAACCACAGTCTGCAGTGACTAGGCCGAGAAACCAGTCCATTATGAGCACAAGCAGTCCAGGAAAGTCACATTTCTATCCGCATCAACTAGTCCAGGATGACCAAACAATAATCCTCAAAACAATCAGCCCCAAATAGCTGGCACCTGATTAATAATGGTCAACTTCCCCAACTTCCTTCCCCATGTCCAGCTTAGGACCAAATGAAGAAAGCCACGTACATGTCTAATCAATCACATAGGATGTCCCATTTCTAATGAGCCCACCTCCAGCTTTCCCATAACAACGACAGCTTCCAATCAGGGTATGCCTGAACTCTTTCCTTTTTTCCACCAGAAAGCTTTCTCACTCTCTCTGCCTTTGAGCCTCTGCCAAAAGCAAGTGATGGTGGCTAACTCGCTTGCTATAGCCAACTCAGAATAAATAGCCTTTGCTTGTTCTTATTTGGGTAGTCTTTATTTCCAGAGCAGTCAAGGTTTCAGATGAATTATTTACCTGGAAAAGAGTGATGGCAGAGTTAGAATGGAGAAGGAAACCGTGAATTAGTTTCGATGGCTTTCAGGGAGTGAAAAGTAGTGCCTACTATGTCAACGTAAGACACGTCAAGTAGAGAGAGCAGCGAGTGAGCCTAACAACATCAGCCTCAGAGAAGCAGGGGCTTTTACTTAAGGGATATGACATAGAGCATGTGAAGAACATCGAAACATGGAAGAACCTCAAGGTTTAAGGGTGTGACAATAGATAGGCTTGAGGTAAAAGGGTTCCAGAACACTCTATGAAAATAGACAGCAGGGACGCCTGGGTGGCTCAGTCGTTAAGCGTCTGCCTTCGGCTCAGGTCATGATCCCAGGGTCCTGGGATCGAGTCCCGCATCGGGCTCCCTGCTCAGCAAGAGCCTGCTTCTCCCTCTCCCGCTCCCCCTGCTTGTGTTCCCTCTCTCACTGTCTCTCTGTCAAATAAAATCTTTAAAAAAAAAAAAATAGACAGCAGTTTGCTGATTCTAATTTAAGAGTTCCACACAGCCCCAGGAGCAAGATTTGGAGAAAGAGAGTCAAAGGTTGGGTGAGCCCATGAATGACCAGGGAAGAGATGTGTATTCTGGAGATGTAGATGGTGGACTTGTGGTGGTGATTGCAGCAAGCAGGAATGCTAAGCAAAATATGCTATACCCTTATACTCTCTAATGTGGTGTGGAAGCTGGACACTATCAGAGGAGTCCTATGGATTTCACAGCTTATCAGTGGGCGGGGGAGGGGCCTCTGGATACTGCTTAGATTGGTCTTAGGTGGCCAGATGGGGACCATCCCATGGTTGTTGCAACTGATATAAAATAGTTGCTCAGGAGAGCTTCAGGTATAAAAATATCTGACAGCAAGTCCACAGATTAATGGAAGTGGTATCTGGAAGGCGGACAGGATGGGATAGGGACTAGAATAGCAGAGGAAGACTTACTTTACTACAAAGATGCCCTCAAGCCATCAGATTGGTGGTCCTTCCTTCCTTCCTTCCCTATTTCTCTCCTTCCTTCTTTCTTCCTCCTTCCCTAACCTCCTTTACCTAAAACTTCCTCATGGCAAGTTTAATTATCCCTAGTTCATAGGTAGAAAAACTGATTCACAATTTTGACTCACACCATTACTTAGTAATAATAATGAGGAAAAGGGGGAAGAGAAAAGCAACATAATCCAAATAACTTCACTTTGGCTTGTATTTAGATGCAAGGTCAGCTGTGACGAGTAATACTGGCCGAGAAGTACCATGATCATCAGGAGTTGTCTCTACAAAGTCTACTGAAAGCAATTCAGGGAGAGGTTTTGGGTCATTTATCATTATTTGTCAAATCACATATTTGGTGAGAGTCCATTTGCTTTTTTATATTGCCACTTGGCCTTTTTAGTATTTTAGCATACGATCCCAGAAGTCTAAACACACAGCCACAAATTTAGCAAAGGCACCAATCTAAAGATTATCAGCAAGTAACATTGATTATTCAGTTTTATAGCCAAACTTGGAGTCCTGGTGCTCATAAATAAGAAATTTTATTTTCATTTATTTTATTTTATTTATTAGCACTGACTAAGAGACAGGGTGGTTTATCAATATCTTTCCATCCACTTTCCTATGTCATCTCCAGAGTAAATCAATTCTAGTATTTTCATTTTGATGGGAGGCAAAAATCCAGCCCATGTAAGCAATGCATTAGGGTTCCAGAGCTGCTAAATAGGCATGGTTTTTGCTTGTGCAAGAGAATACACGCTGCTTAAGAGAGGGGTGTGCACACGGCCAACAGACATCATCGTTGACTGTCCTGGCCACAGCTGGCAAAAGCCCACGGTGACAGTCTAGTGTCCCCTCAAAATAGTGTTCCATCTTTTCTTCCTCGGAATTTCTTTCCCTCTTGCTTCTCTTGGTTGGGGAAGGTTTCGTTTTGCGTAATGATTATCTTTCTCACTTGTTTCTGTCTTTTCTTTTCCCCCTTCTCCAAATGGCCTTATCTGCCAGTCACGATTTTTGTGGTCTGCAATTCTGATCACTTTTAAATGAAACCCATGCTGGCTTTGGTAATCATAATGTCATTTACAATTTACCACTAAACACATTTATTCAGTTAGTAGCACACTGGAGAAAGAGAACTCCATATGAACTCACCGTGAAAGGCCTAATCTGATTATTTCCTCATGAAAATCCAGGCAGGGGTGCTTGTAAGAGGGGCTGAGAGGAGAAGGGAAAAAAAAAAAAAAAACAAGGTCTGGCCACAGCTGACTTTCATAATCAATGTGAAGAGATAAGTGACACAGCCTGTCAGGGCCGGCCGCCCAGTCACCCCAGGGCATTCTTCTCAAACAGGCAAGAGTGGACAGGACTTCATACATGCTGAGTGACCAGTGAGTATTGGCTTGGCATCTGCTATTGCATTCAAGATGGACAAGCACAGTGATAAAGTCCAGAAGCTCTTCTCTAAGTGGGGGAAATGAGATTAAGCAGGTTGTATTTGTGTGTGCATGTGTGCACATGAACACTTGTTTTGTGTATACGTTAACGTCCTAGACTATCCTAGACACACAATATGCCCCATCCACCTTTCCCTCAACTGGAAACCACAGACCTAAAAGCCAAGAAAGGAAGTGAGTTAGGCATGTCTGGTGAAGGAGGAGAAAAAGGAGAAGGTATGTATGCGTGTGAGTGTGTGTATGTATACTCAGGTTGCTTCCAGGGTTCTAACAAATATTAACTTTGTGTCAATATTTGTCCTTCCTGTCATGAAATGAGGATTTTCCACCTCATTTCACATTTGAAAAGAAAATATGCCAAAGGGGTTGTCTTTGCTAGGGAAAAAAATTAAAAGAAAAGGAAAAAAAAAAAAAGAAACAACTTCTATCCTTTATTTAGAAAAATGCGTCAGAAGGAAAGAAAAAAAGTATTTTTAAAATAAATGTTTTGACTCAAAGGCACATAGAATCCTTCCATCTTCCCCTTTCAACAAAAGGGAAAAATTTATATGTTTAAAATTGAATGAACTACATCAACATTAATGATTTTTTTCCTCGAGGTTAACATCACCATTTCCCTCAATAATTTTTTTAGCCATTTTGTGATAGATTTCCCAATTCATGGTACAGTAAAGTATAGGAGATTTTGACAAAAACAAAATATATAATCATTCTCTTATTTTCATGAAATGAAAAGAAATCATTTACAATTCTTTTCTGTCAAACAACATTTACACCTCATTATTTCTAATTTAACAAATATAAATGGCCACAGATCAAATAAAGTGTAGACAGGCTGAATTTATCCCCATTTATAGATGTTGTTGTAGACCCTCAGGCTATGAAGAGTGAGACTCCAAAATCTCAAAGCTGTGTTCCTAAATACACAAAGAGAGTAACTGAAATCTTGGAAAGAAATATTAAAGAAAACATTTTGGTCTAATAGACAAAACTGTTCACTTCTTTAGAATGAAGAATTCTAGCTAAGAGGTTTTTTTTTTGTAAATTTCAGAAATAATGATTGTGTGTTATATCTGTAAGGTAAATTGAGAATGATGGTCTTAGGCATCATAGATTCAGTATGGTTGACTGAAAACACAGGCTTGCTAACTTAGAGTCTAGAATTAGAGGTCTGTAAATTCTGTTGAGTGACCACAATATGGAAGTACTAGTCATTATAAAGGAGATAAGATAGATATGCTTATACATACACTCACATACACAGATGGCATTATAAGACAATGTAATTTGGGAAATTTAAAGTTCATTAAATTGAAAAATTAATGTATTCAAAGTTCAGCACTGGGAGCTTCAAAATTAAGGTATTTCCAGGTTGGCTTTCATAATTCGTTGACGAGTGGTGCTTAGGAACGTAGTCTCCTCTGGCATCATTCTTTCTGAGAAAGACAGCACTCTTAGAGCTGGTGACTGGTGTGGTGCAGTGGCTTCCAATGCGTAGGAGTCATAAGGGGGTGGAAAAGAGAAGTCCCAAGTGTGGAGAGAGCGGTACCAGACTGAAGATACTGCACAGGAGCAGGAAGCTGCTAGATGAGAAATATTCACCTCTTAAGGCATACGTAACGGGCAGATTGGATCTCAGGGGCTCTAGACTCTAGGATTTGCCACAATTTCATGAGCAATCTCACCAAAGTCCTTGAACTTGGGTCTATTTTCAATGGGAATACATTTCCAACTTAATCTGAGAAAAATGGAACACTATATAAAACCAACCACTCCATGAAGCAAGATGTCTGTAAGGCCTTCTGTGAATGGTCTTTCTGTCTTTACTAAGTTCTCCTGATGAGTATTTCCAAATATTTGTTTCCTTTTTATAGAAGTGTTAACTTTGAGGGGAAAAAATGATCAGGAGATGAAAGTGATAAAATGACAATGAAGATGAGGGAAGAGTATCAGATATGTATCAAATAGACCCTTCTTCTGAATCTATTTTTGTTTCTTTTTTTTAATAAAGAAAACACCGATTTTTATTGATAAAGTCCATGTAAACAAATTCCAGGAGACCATTTGTATTCTTTTACTATGTTGAAATGCCATCTAGATTTTGCTTAAAATAAGTGGCTTAGAAAATGTTTCTGTATTTTTGTTATTTTATTGCATTATGATTTGCCCTGCAAACACCAATGAGTATGGTCTCAATTATGACTTTTATTCTTTGACTACTACATTGAAAACAGCCAAAGCAAATGCAAGTTCAGGAAGTACAGCTTGGCAGGTAAGAGATCAGGTTTTCTAGCCAGAGAGATTTGCATTGCACTTTCTAGCTGCAAAACCATGGGCAAGTTACTTATCCTGTCTCTGACCCAGTTAACTCATTTGTAAAATGACTGAAAATAGCACCCAACCCACAAGCTGATAGACAGGATTAAATGAAGTGATGTATGCGCAGAGTCGGGAACAAACATGTGCTACTAAATATAAGTTCTACATTAGCCATAATCAAAAGAGGAGTATTTTTTAAGGTACTTCCCACTCCCCTTTTGCCTTTTTTTGGCACTACCCTCATCTCAAATTAATAACATCCGTCTTGTAGTTTGAAACAGCACTTGTAAGTGTTGCAAGCATTCATAATGAACAATGTTGAAAGAGACAAGTTACAGGTGAAGAAAATGCTACGATGGAGACATATTATCTATGATTTTAGAAAATATGTGCAAGAAAGAAATACACACACACACACATATACACACATACATACACACACACACATCTACAAGCAGGATGTGTATTTTTTCCACCAATTAAAAAATCAATAAAAACTTGCGAAATTCAAGATGGTTTCAACCCTTTCATCTAATCTTAACTTTCCCCTTCATTCCTTTGGTAATACTCTCCACCCCACTCCCCCTTTCTTTCCACCCTCGGATTTCCTTTTTGCTAGCAAACCTTGCCTGCCATCTTTGACCACAGCGATGTTCATGGGTTAGATTAAAGGCAGGGGCAGCCAACAGCCTTCTTTACAAATACAATCTGAGCACGCTCTTTCCCCAGAATGATAAACTTATCACCTCTCCAGCCCTCAGTGTGAAGCTGCAGCAGTAATTCTGTCAGACGCCAAAACTAAAATGAATGTGACTGTGCCGTGCCCAGCTCTGAGCTGTGGCTGTAATGAGATTTGAATGGGAAGCTCCGGACACAATAAATCTGCGCCATATGTGACCATTTCCTGTGTCAGTTCCTTTCTCATAACCAGTGGAGACTTTTTTTTTCCCTCTCGTGACCCCACACCATGACTCTGAAATCTTTCATGGCTGCTTATGGGCCTCAGGCTTTTTACAGCAGTTGTATAAATAAATGAATTTGACAGCAAACATCATAACAGTTAGCAGTAATGGGTGTCGCCACAAGTGTCTACTACTCGCTGGAGAAATGGCAGAGGAAACAGCTTGTTTTGTTACCTACACAAAAGTAGTTTCGTTTGACAAGCGGTGAAAGAATTAGTCAAATAAACTTGAAATCCACTAGGACTGTTTTTGCCAACTCTCCCCGCCAGTGACATGTTCCCAGCTCCTCAATGCCCATGACTCATAAGAGATAAATTTCCCTCTTTTATTCTGAGATAAAGATCCGGGCTGGGAATACAAAACCTTTGCCTGATATTTTATATTCATCATCTTTGCAAGGCAACAGTGGCATGTAGGGGAACTCAGGGCAAAGAGTTTCCAGAGGCACTTGTGGCAGAAAGGCCAAGGAACGCAAACCCGGGGGAAGGGGGAGGTTGGTGGCAATGATGACCCACCCCACTGACGACCTGTGGAAAGCAAACTGAAGCTTATGAGGGCTCCCTTCTCTTTCACGTTGCCTTTATTCAAGAAAGGAAACTCTCCACGTCAGGCAGTTGCTGAAAGAAAGGGAGTTAGCATTTTCCCTGGATCTCCACACTCCCAGCAACATAAGAGCTGTTGTCTATATTGGGGGAATTTGTGGTCAATTTAGATGAGCACAAAAAAGCATAGATTTTGCTCAGTTACATGGATTGGTTGTTTATAAGTCCTTAACTTTTTCTGCTGCTCCTATTGCAATATCAGTAACAACCCCCTTATTCCTGCTGTGAAAAAGATGTTATAGCTCAGTGGTTATTCCCGTGGACTCTGGTCCAAATTGCCTAGATTCAAATCCTAGCTCTGATGCTTACTCTCTGTGTGATTTTAAGCAAGTAACTTATCTTCACTGAGCCTCAGTTTCCACTTTTGCAAAGTGGGAAGAAAAATGGTACAGTGTCAAGCTCGTAAGGTGGCTGCAAAATTAAGTGTATTCTAAAGGGCTCGAAACATAAATGATAAATGAAGACATTATGTTAAGTGAAATAAGTCAGTCTAAAAAAATAAATGATAGTACTTAAATGAGGTGTTTACAAGACTCAAACTCGTAGAAGCAGAGAATAGAATGATGCTTGCCAGAGGCTAGAGGAGAAGGGGAAAAAAGGCTCAAAGAGTGGCTAGGACTTAATAAGTATTGTTGTTGTCATTATTGTTATTATTCCAAACAAAGAAACTTGGATAATAGTCTGTTTAAAAACACTAGAGCTCTTCTCTAGGATACCTTGATATTGGCAGCTGATCTGGGAAATAAAATTTAAAACCTGTGTGGGGAAACCATAATAGCACTTTCATTGAAGTCAATTACATTTAATGACAAGATACAGGACATCATCAATAAAAATATCATCTGGACCTTGAAAATATTTTTTTAGCTGTAGGTTATTTTCACTCTTTTGAAAGTAGTACTCTTTGTCATGGTCAAATAAACGTTGCCTCTGGAATCTTCTCATACTCAAAAGAAGTATCACTGTTTGGGGAAATAAAAGTTGAGAGCTATCCCCAACTAACAGATCTTGGAGTCTATGTTCTGCTCTCTGTTTTTATCTCTTTAAAATTTAATTATCAAAGTGGCTCACTAAAGTGTTCTACTTGGGCGATAAAATGCAAGAAAGCACCTGAACATTTTTGAAGGTATAGATTATAATCAATGTAATAGAGATATTTCAATTTATAGAGTCTACTACCTACACAATAAATTCCTAATGTCTTTGTTTTAACTGGCTGACAAATCCCCTTAAGTATACATTTCTCTATATCTAGTCAACTATTTCTGTGGACAAAGTAAGAAACGTGAATGAATTGAACTGTGTAAAACTAAATGAACTCTTTAAGTTCTACTCTTAGAGCAGTACCTAAAAATGGAAAGAAGTTTATCAACCAAAGCCAAGGAACCATTTGACTTTATAAAACAGTGACAAACCAGGAGGGGGCAAAATGGGGTTGGTTGTGATTTGGGAGGATGGGTTTTGCTAGAAAACCAAATACATAAAGTGACATCATCCTGTGGTAAAACAGGCTTAAGGGAGATGCCATGTTTAGTAAAATAAACTGAAAACCCCATCTCATCATTCTCCCTGTGTACAGGCTACAATGCTACATCTAGGAAATGTCCCCAAAATTGGTCTGTGAGAAAATAACTTTGTGCCCTAGGAACTTCACCGTTGAGGAATGTCATCTGACAAAACACCTCCCTCACTGCGTCCAAATCCTTTCCCAAGATCTGCTCCTAGGATGCATATCCTGATTCACTGTGGAAGCAGCAAAGTGAAGATTTCATGCAATGGATGACTCCAGCTATTCACACCCAACATGGGACCAATGCTGAATAAACACAGAGCCCAGCAGTGTCCTTTTTGATTGACTGGTCACTCCTACTGCCTCTTAAATAGCAAAGGAACACTGCCACCTTATAAAGTTTGTTTTGCTGAATTAAAGAGAAAACTGGGGGAGCAGAGAAATTCTAAAAGAGCAGTAGCTTCATCAAGCATTGTGGAGCTATGGAAATAACCGTTCAGCTCTTTCTTCATCATTTTCTGGTTATGTGTGTGAACACCTCTACAGGTTAGGCTTATCTCAGGAAGTGAAAGGCTTGTACCTCCCCATTCTCTTATGGTTGAGTAGAATCATTAGTTAGTCATCAGTTATTGAGCAGAGGTAACAAGTGTCTCTTTGCAGCCATACAAGTTAATTGAGTTGGCAAAATATAAGCCATAGGCCAAATCCAGCCCACTGGCTGCTGTAAATAAAGTTTTATCAAAACACAGCCCATATTCATTTGTTTACATAGTATAAACTATTGTAAACTCCACATTTGCACTGCAATAGCAGAGTTGAGTAATTGTGACAGAAACTCTATGGACTTGAAGTTGAAGTTGGAAATATTTACTGTCCGGCCCTTTATAGAAAATGTTTGCCAACCCTGCTCTAAGAGTTCTAAGTTTGTTTCTGAGGCAGTGAGCAGAAAAGTACAAGATGGAGGCTTATTTCTCAAGCCTGGGTTCCTGCCAGAGACAGACAAGAGTAAGCAAAAAATAGACCTTTGCTGTTTTAAGCTCTTGAGATTTGCAAGTTGTGCGTTATGACATGTTAACCTAGCCTACTCTGACGGGTATGGCATCTTTACTATTCTCATGTGTATCTTTCTCGGCACATACATAATATATCCTGCTTTAGGGAAGAGAACAAAAAGCATAAGAGGACTTTATTTTTCTTTCTTTCTTTCTTTCTTTCTTTCTTTCTTTCCTTCTCTTTCTTTCTTTCTTTCTTTCTTTCTTTCTTTCTTTCTTTCTTTCT
>NC_058410.1:99141292-99221565 GCF_002201575.2 Neomonachus schauinslandi | reverse complement strand
TCTTTCTTTCTTTCTTTCTTTCTTTCTTTCTTTCTTTCTTTCTTTCTTTCTTTCTTTCTTTCCTTCCTTCCTTCCTTCCTTCCTTCCTTTCTTTCTTTCCTTTTGTCCTCAGGAGACAGGATGAGGACATGAAATGTTTGAGTTCTCAGTCAACATTTAGACTGGAATTTTTCCCTTTCTAAACATAAATTTTCTTCATATAGTTTATCTCAATATTTGCTTCATCTAATACCTAAGAATCAGTCTTCTTTGTTAAAGCTCTTTGAAAATTTGTCCCACAAATCTCTACAAACCTGCCTTCCTTTCCATGTAAAGATGAAATTTCCTCAATATATCGTGCACAGAGGTTGTTGAAGTAATTAGGGAAAAAGATTTCTGCAAGCCCAGAATTGGCAGGCTGAAGTGTTTCAGAATGAGTTCTTGTGTTCGGGCTTTGGCAGTTTTAATATGGGTGAAAAAATGCATACATCTGGCTCTACTTGCTCATTTTGCTATGTCCAGATCTCCTTTGGAGGAAAAAGAAACGGGTCCATTTTTTGGCAGAAATCAATATGGTCTCTTTCAACCTCACAGGAGGACAAGTTGACTGGACAGTCTGCCACTGACACTGCTTTCTGGAAGCAGGAAGTGATGGAGGCCATTATGAGAGCATTGTGTTCCTGGTGTCAGCCATCAGAGGGAGAGCCAAGGGGTATCTTGCCAAGATAAGGGCTGTGATTTGATGGATAGGGACACTAGTTTGAAGATGGCAATTCCAATTTATTTTCTTCTTACTCTTGATGACCTTTGACAACAGACAGACTACCACGCACCTCAGTTTCCTTATCATAAGATAAGCAATATTCATGGTTATTTACCTACAGAGAGATTGCATAAAAGTTGACCACACTCATGTCTATGAAATACTGCATGGGAAAGAGAATTGAAAGGGGAGGCAGTCACCCAAACAATCTGTTCACTGAGGGCAATAGATATGAACCAGGAGGAAGAGTGGATGGCAAATGTGGTTAACCAGGTTAACCAGGTACTGTTCAGTCATTTGAACAAGTGATTTGTTAGAATTTTTACAAATAAGATATTGGGCCAGGGGATCCCAGGTAAGCTACTTCCAAGTCATCTTTCAAGTTCAGTGACTCCCCTTAAACTCTGGTACAACACAATTCAGCAAGGTGAAGGGGTTTTAAAGACATTTGGAAACTCAACTTGGAGGAACAAAACACAGCTAGACTACTGAGATGCACAATGGGCACCAAACATTCAGACAAAATGGCTTATTTATAGCAAAGGCTGTATACAAACAGGAGGCAAAGTAGTGTCTGGAGCTATAGGAACAGCTATAAGAACAGGTACTGCAAACTATATCCATAGACGCTAAAAAACACTATCTACAGATTCAACATGGGAAAGAATAACTGATTAAGCAATATTTTAGTTCTACTCAACTATAGATAAGATTTAAAAATTATTAACAGTCATGTACTATGGTTTACATGTAGGGATACTTCAAGATGAACTCCTCAATTTGGATGAAGTCTGGTATAGAATCAGGAAATCCATAGTCATCCTATGCATTATCTTATCCTCTTGAATCTTTGTAAATTCTGGGGGAAGGGAGGGTCAGGAGAGAAAATAGGAAATGAGTATCATTTTCTAGCCTCTTCATTGTATAGTTCTGCCATTTTAAGCACTGACTTAACACTATACTTTGAGCATTTATCATTATCCTGATAGTGGTCTAGACTCTGGAAATATGTAGTTAAAAATAAAAGGAGAGTCACAGCGCTTGCTTTCATGGAACTTATGTAGAGTCAAGTTTCTAGTTAAAAAATATGCCTTCTTTTTCAGAGTGTGAACTCACGAGCAATCTGAGTACAGATGCCTGCCTTACTCATCTTGGCAAATTTGGCTCCTGTCCCAGGGCCTATTACAGTCAGAGGGAAGAAACATCAAAATTCGGGGTGTCCTCTGTGCCAGGTACTGCCATAGGCATTCAAAGTGTCTCATTTTGCTTAGTCATCATGCCAAGCTGAGAGGTCTGTTTTTATTGCTTCCGTTTTCCAAATAAGGACACTGGCTTGCAGCTGGATGTAGAGGACCCCAAAATGGCAGAGTCAGACCAGAGGTAGCCTAGATCCCTGAGTCACCTCCAAGAGCACAGCTGCCAGGGGAGCCACCCTGTCTTCTTTTAGGTGGAGGTGCGAGTGGGAAAAAAAAAACAAACAAACTTGTCCCTTTTTTGAAAAATTGACATTTGGGGGTTATCTGCTAACTGGGAGTTAATTACTCTGTATCATACAATATCCATGTTTTATGTGAGCAAATGAAATGAATAACTACACAGACATAAAGAACAAACAAGGCTAAGGTCCCAGTTGGTTTAGAAGTAGTATCAAGAGGAAAGGCTGAATGCCCTGACTTTCTGACCTAGACTATACCTACCACTTAAGGAGGCTCCATTTAGGGGTGCCTGGGTGCTCAGTTGGTTAAATATCTGCCTTCAGCTCAGGTCATGATCCTGGGGTCCCGGGATCGAGCCCCGCATTGGGGTCCCCAATCAGTGGAAAGTCTGCTTCTCCCTCTGCCCCTCAACCCACTTGTGCTCTCTCTCTCTCATTCTCTCTCTCTCTCTCAAATAAAAAAATTAAAAAATGGAGGCTCCATTTAGTGAGAGTGTTGCTCTCTCTTGGAAGTTCACTGAGAACTAGCTACAGATGAGTTTGCCCTCTTGGTGATCTCTACTTGGTGGCCAGCTCAAAACTCATTTGGGATCCCTTAAAGACAGCTAAAAATTCAGAGTTTCACTAGGGTCTGGAATACAAGAACACAAGCAGCATACTGCACTCCAAGAAAGTCAGAAACTACAAGCACCTGGTTTAAAATTTGAAAAAGGTTTGGCAAAAGGGGAAGAGCATACTTATAATTCCTTAGGGATAGCTCATGTGCTTCCTATTGGACCTGCTCTGTGTCAAAGGCCAATTTCCATCCAGTACAATACACTAAGTTAGTTATATGAATATTATATTCAGAGAAATTCACACACTAGGTCAAAAGCAAAATCAGACCATATCCACCATTGGGGAGTTTATCATTCTACCAACTACAAAATTCTTTTTGCTTAGAATCAAGGCTGATTTCTCCTGAAATACAGGATTTTCCAGATAAAACTAGCTACTGGTCTTTCAAGAATGGTTTTACAGGTTAATAGGAGCTGCCTCCTGAGAAAACTACACCCCATAATGCATCTGGCCAATTCTTTGGTGCCACTCAAATTGTTCGGGGTAAGAGTGGGAGAATTCCTTCCCTGTCCTCTGAGACGATCATTTTATGCCCCAAAGCTTCAACCTCATTATTCTTATCTTAGGGCATAATTACAATGTTATTATTGGTCATAAAATTAACCAGATTTTCCTCTCTTTTCTTTTCCTCTTCAGCATTTGACTCCTTGACCTACCCCAACAGAAAAGTCTATGGACTGATTATATGCTAAGTGTAGAAGTATTTCCTTTTATTTGTTTAAAATTTTCCCACTGTTAATTTCATTGAGAACATACTTGTTCTCATATGAAACGAGGTAAAGAAAAAATAAAATAATTTTTACCACTCCTATAAAATGCATACATTTTTAGTTCTGTCTCTCAATGCTTTTGAGACTGTTCACTTTTGTTACCTCATGATCCAGAGAACCTGCTCTGCATTTACATCAACCTGTGGGTACATGGTTCACCTCACAACCCGAGATCCTTTGCCAATTTCTCCCCTGTACTCTGGGCAAACTTTGCTTAACTATTCTTCAGAGTAACTTCTTTGTTCTAGCTAACCAAAATGGCAGAAAGGTTTTACTTCTAGGGCTGGGACCTGTCTGTGGCAGTGGCTGCCAAAGTACTGTCTTAGAAAGGATTATGAAGCCATGTAAGGACTCAGTAGAAAAGTGCTATGATAAATTAGCAGTCCACCGGGGTGAGGGGTGGAACATTCAGTGGAGTCTCAACAGAACTTGTTGTCAGGACAAACACCACCACATCTATTACACAAACACCTCTTATGTATTATGTATGCTCTCTGTGTTCACATATCCAAATTCTATCCATAGTCCATTATCCAGAATTCTATCCAAATTCCATCCACCAATCCACATCTGATACCTGTTAAGCTTTCTTTCTTTCTTTCTTTCTTTTTTAAAGATTTTATTTATTTATTTGAGAGAGAGAGAGCATGAGTGGGGAAGGAAGGGGCAGAGGGAAAGAGAAAGAGAGAGAGAATCTTAAGCAGGCTCCATGCCCAGCATGTGAGCCCAACATAGGGCTCAATCTCATGACCCCGAGATCATGACCTGAGCCAAAATCAAGAGTTGGATGCTTAACTGACTGAGCCACCCAGGTGCCCCAAGGTGTATATTTAAAATCTGTAAGGAAATCTTCCTAAAAATGCTTTCCAAGAAGGACTGTGTCTCAAGGTCACCATATGTCTCTAAGATGTCAGATATGAACTTACATTTTCTCAGATACTCCATTTTCCCTTCGTTTTCAGAAAAGTTAATGCTCTTAGCTTCCTGAAATCCTAATACCACAAATGAAGACAGACATAGCTATCTCATTGCAAAAAGTGAATGGGAAGGAGAGGGACAAACAGAAGCAAGGCAGACGTAAATAATAGTATTCCCAGTACTTCCTCCATAGAGAGGAATGAATTAAACATGGGGCAAGAAGGTCACTAAGTTAGGTGTATGATTTCATCAGATTGTCTGAATTGCAGCAAGATTTCAATGAGAATTGGAAGGTAAAAAGAGGAGAAAGCCTTACATTTGTATTGTCCCTTTTAATATTCAAATAATCATAACTCCTGCTAGTACATGCGAATATAGGTCCTTTTTTGTAACAGATATATTGTATGCATTACATGTTTTATAGATGAAGAGACTGATGCTCAGAGAGGTTAAATAACCATAGACACCTATCTACTCGGTGACAGAGTCAGCATCTGAAGCCATATTTTAGTTGCCATTTCATGTACTTTGCCACCATTTTACCTGCCATAATCTGCCCTTCACGACAACCTCAAAAGATGGATACAGGAGACAGTATTTCCCTTTGCCTGATGAAAAAGCTGAGTTTCAGATAGTTTAGTGTTTGCCTAAAGATAGAGTAAATTGATCAGAAATATTCTTCTCCTGACATCTTAGTCCAATATTTTTGCCACAACATGATGGTCTTTGTGTTGGCTATAAAACTAATGTTTTACCCAACAGTCAGCCAAAGTCACCCAAATAGTGGGTGAACTTAAGAGTGAAAAAATCAGCCAAGACTTGATTCTGTCATCTCCAAAGTGACCCTGAAATTATTTTTATAGTTTCAAACCATGTGGATTAATACCCAAAACATTTTTAATTAGAACATAGAGGTTAACTAAATTATCAGACTGAATTCTATAAATAGTATTGCCTTGAGGCCCATCCACTTGAATTAACCAAAAAGCACCACTAAGTAGCTAGACTTAAGCAAGGGTTGGTGCTAGGCAATGTGACCTTTTTATGTCACATGTCACATGTCACCGGGATTACATTTTCTCTCTGATATACAAGTCATTGATCACGGTACGCTTCCAGGATTTGACACCATGGACTTATTTGATGAAGTGTACAGAAAATGTGCATATTGGTTTGTTAATTTCTAAGTACAATCAAGAGTCATTTTGTAATAATGTGTCCTCCTTTACAGTGTTTCAAGTATATAACCGTGTGGTTTATTAAACACAGCCCCACATGGAAACAAGGGGAATTGGGTTCTACTAGCACTTTTGCCAAAATCTGCTGTTCTTTCTTTTTTTGTTTAAGGTTTTATTTATTTATTTGAGAGAGAGAGAGGGAGGGAGCATGCATGATTGAGGAGAGAGGCAGAGGGAGAGGAAGAGAAAGAATCCAAGCAGACTCCAGGCTAAGCATAGAGCCCAACATGAGGCTTGATCTCATGACCCTGAGATCATGACCTGAGCCAAAATCAAGAGTTGGAAACTTAACCGACTGAGCCACCCAGGTGCCCCCCAAATCCACTGTTCTTAAACAAGTTGCCTTAGCTCTCAGAACTTCAAACTTACCATCTAAATAGACTTAAAAAGTTATAGACTAAATAAGTTATCATTGAGATCCCTTTCAACATTCAGCATGAAAATGATTTTATCACTTAGAAACCATCCCACTAGTCCCCACTCTAATGGCTGGACCCTGGCCCTTTCATTTCTCCATCTCTACCATCTTAAAAAAGAAAACTCACCTCTCCAATGAAACCTTCTGCTTTTTAATTTAAAAAATGTATTTATGTTCCTGCTGTATCTATTCCCTTACCTCACTGCAACTTCAGTCTTGGTCCATCAGCCCTCTCCTGACTTCCTTCCATTACTCACCTAATGGCTACTTCTTCCATCACTGCCTTGGACCGTCTTCTCATCAGCATTCTCTGACCTCTCATTCTTTCATCACTCATTCTCCACCCATGTCCACATATAAAATCCTTGACTTTGACATAGTTATGCATCCACTTCCATCACTTTTGCTCCTGTGAAGTTCAAGAACTCTACAGAAAATCATATAATTAAAAAGAATAAAACAATGTATGACCATGAACTGTGTCATTTGGTGCTATCACAAATACTTTATCTCCAACCTCAATCAAGCCTCCCATGTTAATCAGCCCATCTTCCATTCACCTCTAGTGGAAGTGTCCTTCTGTTTAAGGCTTTAGTGTTCCCTATCTTTCTCCCTGCATGACCAAGTCATGCACTTTACAAATACATTTGGGGACACAGGAAATTAATCCTCCCACTTTTACCCCCAACGTTTTCAAATATTCACTCTTTCTTCTCTCCTCCTCATCTGACTCACAGAAATGGATCTTTCCTATTTCCCAAGCTAACCTCTACACGGGTGACCTCATCCCGGTCTCCTCCTACTTGAACACCACAAATTAGCCTCATCAATCACTGTCTGTTTCTTGGATCTTCAAACTTCTTGTAACGCATGTTAAGTTTCCCATATTATACACCACCTTTCTTTCTTTCCCTTTACTCTCAAATTCCTTGAAAAGATAGGTCTTCTTTTTATTTTGATTTATGTTACTTATTATTTTGTTTTTCTCATCTTTTAGACAGGTGTCCTTCTACTGAAGACTCTACCAATACTACTGCCAGTGATGTTACTAGAAGCCTAAGCTTCAGGTCCAGTTCTAAGGTCCAGTTGCCTTTTTTTCTGATTTGATCATATTTGACATAATTACAGCCTATGTTATTGCTGTTCCTGAGATGCTCTCTTGCCTTAATTTCTAGGACATCATTATCTCCTGTTTCTCTTACCTCTGTTCTTCCTCTACTGCTATTGTTTTATTGGGCGGCCCTCCTTCATCCAACCCTTTAAGGGAAGGGGTTCTTCAGGATTCAGTTCTTTGCCACCTTCTCCTAACAAATATGCCCCCGAAACAAACTCACACACACAAGAAAGATGGAGAAAGAGAAAGAGAGACAGACAGACAATAGAGACAGAGAATATCATCAGAGAGAGGCAGAGAGGATGAGAGAGAGACAGATAATAGAGAAAGACAGAGAGCCTGAGAGGGAGAAAGAGCAAGTCAATTCATGTGTTAATGGACCCTAAACTCATGATCTCTCCTGAATGACAAAACTGCAGTGTCAGCTACCCTCTCTTTCAAGGCATTTCACCCACACCTCCAACATACCCACGTTCCTGTGGCCCCCTCCATACTTTAAGAGGAACTACGTGCTCATACCTACTTACTTAAGAAATGATTAGATTTAAGAGACCCAGAAAGTCAATAGCTTACTTATTCCTCATCATATATGCAAATTTATTAGGCGAGGTTCCAATAGAAGGGCTTCTAACACTGAAGACCAAGCATGTCCCTGAGACTTGTGTGGAGTGGTTTTACAAGGACTGCAGCAAGTCTAACCTAAAAGTCTATGCTACTTTTATCTCCATCTAAAGATGTAGAGACAAACTAAAGTGAAGTTCAGAAATTTGCCCAACAAGTAAGTGGAAGAGACAGGGATCCCACGGAGCCCATGCGGGTGCAGGGCTGTTCCGTGTGTGATACTGCCTCCAGGAGACATATGGGCAGTTTTGTTTAAGGTATCGGATGACAGAGGTATAGCCATTACCTCCTTTGCTCACCAAAAACAATAACAACAACAACAATAATAGCAGACTACGGGGGTTAAATGCTTACAATATGATAAACACTGCTTTAAGTGCTTTCTAAGCATTAACTCATTTAATCTTCATGACGACTCTATGGAAGAGGTACTACTCTTACTCCCATTTTACAGATGAGGGAAATGAGGCATATATGGCTTAAGCATCTTTTCCATTTTTCAGTAGCTTAAGGAAAGTGAATACTAGGCACTCTACTTCAAAGCACATGTCCTTGACCTCTATGCTATACTCTATTGCTATTTAAGCACTTTGCTGTGTTTCTGGAAGCAGCACTGAGTGCTGGTTCCTATGCATCCCTTCCCTCTCTAGCACCCCCACCCCACCTGGCTTTGTCCCAATAATTAATAGCCCTGCTGTTACAATACTTACTTTTTCTTTCCCCTCCTCCCTGTTTTGGCTTATTAGTTTATAACAATGTCTGCAAATGTTTTCTTTCTCAGTCCCCCCAGAATCCTACCACATTCTGTTTCATCCTGGATATTCTAATTTTACTGATCTTTTTACAAGTTACACACTACCTCTATCATAAAAAATAAGAACTCCTTGAACTATTACTGCTCTCTCCATATAGCCTTCTAAGTTTGGAGTGACCATATAACTGATTGTTTAAACCAAGATACTTTGAGAGTGGCTGTATTACAATGATGCTGGGACAGCAAGTATGGACTTGGGTTGTCCTGGGCAAACAGGAGTTATGGTCACATCACTTTAGACCCACAGAAGACTCGATACAGCTGCACAACCACATTGTTGACTCAAGAGATTTCCTAGCTAACAGCATCCCCACTGACAATGACATCATGGCTTCAACCAATAGCACTGACTACACAAGAATTGGAATTCTGCAGGGGCCTTCAAATAACAACAAGCACAAAGAAAACAATCTTGCCAAAATTTTAAAACAGAAAATGAAGAATAAAAGAATATGATTTAAGGCTCTAAGTCTATATAACCAATGGCAAGTAGACAGAACTGAATAAAAATGGACTTAAAAGTATTTAGTGATATTTCTTTAAATCAGCAGGGTTTAAAGAACAGAAACCTTACTTCTTAAAGTCTTTCCAATAAAATCCTCAGTTTAATCTCATTGAAAACACTCATTTCTTGTTAAATAAACATTATCTAATGAACAAAGGATTTTTGCAAAATCCCTTCATATCTTGTTATTCTCAAGTATAAATTAAAGCTTTTAACTCCTCTTTTTAATGCAACTTCAATCTCAACCCTCTAACCTTTCTCTATAGCATTTAATACTGTTATTTCTAAAACATAAAGACCAACTTGCCAAAAACAAGGATATAAAATGAAATCTTGAAGTTTATAATCTATTATATTGTTGGTGATCAAGAAATAACTTTTACCTATTCCACTTATTTTTAAGGTTCATTTCTATAGTTCTTCAGCTTAAACCAATGCATTTACCTGAGTCTCAGAAATTGACATTCAAGAACATTTTTTCCCTAGGCTGTGAAATTGATAACTGATGGCTATTTAATATCATTGGTTTAAAATAATAACACTATGGATAGATGTGGAGATCTCTGGGAAGTACATTAACTATGAATTCCTAGGTTTTGTAGAGACCGTAATGTGTATAAGATTCTACTATGTAACAGTGAACTCTAGAATAGGAATCTTAATTCCTTCTCTTTCCTGCCTTACTATCTTATATCTGCTGTACATCTGGATGTGAAGTGTAGAAGGAAAATGGCACAAGCCCAAAGTGAAATTGTGAAATAGGAAAAGTTTGCCTTTGATGGCCTTTTGGTTCTTGGAAAAACAACCTCTCCCACTTTTGGGTTCCCAAAAATATCCTCTATTCCTAGAGAAGAAGAAAGAATCTGCTATCCTTATTTGAATTTTGATGAAAACTTGTTTTAATAAGCTAGCATTCCCAGTTTCCATTTACAAGTTTGAACTTTTAAACTCTCTAGTGGATTTAAAAGTCTATCTTCAAGTAAAGGAATTATAAGCACCAAGTTTCAAGCAGTGCTATGATTTTTAGAAAGGGGTCTTCCCTAGTCTGCAAACCCTTAGCATTCTGAAGGCCCATCTGAAGCCAGTTCTGCTTTAAGAATTTGGCAGTAATGGACAGACACCAAGGTAGCAAAGTATGGTTGCTGGTCTATAGCCCATAGATGTATTATTGATCTCTGGGAAAGGAGGGAATAGGGCTGAAAATTTTAGAAGGCTAACTCTCAGGAGCAGTATAGCAAGATTCATGAAAGCCCCTTGACTAAGCAAAAGTCTGCCCAAATGTCCTGAAAGTGGTTTTCTTTAGTCCCAAACCAAGGACTGAGATACCCCATTCTCTCCCCTACACTCTCCCCCGGACATCTGATTATTTATATAAAATCATTTTCTGGTCGAAATACCCTACTATTGACTATCTCATTATAAAAAGTTTATTTTCAAGATCCAGAATTCAGAGAGAGGGGGGAGAGAGAGAGAGAGAGAGAAATCAACAGGATTTTCTGCTCCAGAATCCTTCAAATTTAAAGATAAAACGGCTACACAGAGGATTAGCAAACTAGAATATTAGAGGTAAAACCGAAAACTGCAGTTCTGGAGAACTGTCCTGGGAGCTGGGGAACCCCAGCTGGTAGGATGCGGAACCCTAGAGACTGTGCCCTTGATAGGAAGAGATGAGGAAGAACTGATGACTGATCCTTGCAAACTAACTATAAGAGAGAGGAGAGGAAAACAATGCTTTTACTGGCACAGGTTAAAATATGATACTGGTAATAATCCTCTTAATGAGCTGCGTTCCATGTGTGCCTAATCAAACATGCTGCAAAATAATTGTAAGGCATATCAACAAGTTTGCGTTAGATTAACACTGCTTTGCAATTTGCTTGATTACAATAATAAATACTCTCCCTCCTCCATGCCCTGAGTCTGATTTGAGAAGTCCCTTGTGAAAATCACCTCAATGCATACTCTGTACCTCCCATGTTCAGGGCAATGTGCTCAATGCTAAAAACACATTTTCTTCATTTTATAGAGTGGAGCTACTCATCCTTGGTACTTTTGACATATTGGACTGCATCGGATAACTCCTGGGAAGAGTTTGGGAATAATTCGTTCTGAGACCATAGCACATAAATCATTGAACAGTCATATTACAAATATAGAGCGGCTTATTTGCTTTTCCTCTTATAAAATATGGGACTTTGAACGTATAAAACCCATTAGATGAGATAGAATTTGCATCTAGTAGTTTTTACAGCCTCACAGTAGAATGGAAAATCAAATGCTTGAGAATTACATCAAGTGTATCACAACATTCCTCTTACTTGGGATCTCAGCAGTATCATCAAATGGTCAAAATAAAGTTAGCTTTTAAAAAATATAAAAGCACTTAGTTGTATTATACTGTTTCTCTTTAGCCCAGCTTTCTCATCTACCTCTCAGCAATGAGAATCAACACTGTTTGAAACAATGGTCCATGCTTGATAAGGAAGATTTAAATGTCCCTCAAAAACATCAGACAATTACCTAAGCCAGAAGCAAGATGTTAGACTAGGCAGACTAATGATGTGATCTAGGATGGTAATTCCCATGGTTCTTAAGGAGCACAAACATCAATCATTTAATAAATACGTGGTTTCCATTGGACTCCAGACTGAATGGAAAAAAAAGAAAATCTCAGCAGTGAGAAAATTGCCCAAGTTTTCCTGGCATATCAATATGCATGTCCCTTAAAGCAAGGCTATGTCTAACCTAACACATTTCTAATCTTTCTTTCAAATTCTGTTATATTAATTAATGCCAGAATGAACACCAGAGGGGGAAATCTACGTAACTGGGCAACAAAGTGATGGGTTCAAACAAGATTCCACAACTCTGCTTCAAATTTTGAATAATTATAGTAGAGTTTCCTTTTTGACAATAGTATTTTATGTCTTCTTGAAAAAATTATTCTAGGGGCACCTGGATGACTCAGTTGGTAGAGCATGTGACTCTCTATCTGAAGGTTGTGAGTTCAAGCCCCACGTTGGGCACAGAGTTTAATTAAAAAAAATAATAATTTAAAAAATTATACTATAGGGCACCTGGGTGGCTCAGTCAGTTAAGCGTCTGCCTTTGGCTCAGGTCATGATCCCAGGGTCCTGGGATCCATTCCCACATCAGGCTCCCTGATCAACGGGGAGTCTGCTTCTTCCTCTACACCTCCCCCCTGCTCGTGATCTCTCTCTCTCACTCGCTCTCTCCCAAATAAACAAATAAAATCTTTAAAAAAATAAAAAATTAAAAAATTATACTATAACTGACTTTTTACCTTTCCACCTCTCAGAAAACCATCACATGGCTTTCAAAACCCACGGTCTCTAGTTGTGTTGTTCCTGAGAAGTTACCACCTGACTGCAAGGAAGTCTCAGTTGGTTGAACAATTACCTAAATCTTATGGGCTGAGAGATTTTCTCATTTTATTTTTTAAATTATCATATGGTGGCTTTTTTTCTTTTGGTGCTCATTTACATGGAGTTCAATAATGTATCCACAATTAAGATACAAAACAATTCCTTCATGCCCCCAAATGCCCTGTGCTACAACTTTGTAGTAGTATTCTCACCATGCCCATACCTCTGGCAACCACTGACTGACCTTTTCATTGGCTTTATAGTTTTCTCTTTTCCAGAATATCACATAGTTGAAATCATACAATATGTAGCCTTTTCATACTAGCTTCTCTGACTCCCACAGGTCTTTGAGAATTATCTATCTTAACGTGTATTAATATCAATATATATCAATAGTTTTTCCTTTTTACTTCTGAGTAGTATTCCATTGTATGATATTCCATGGCTTGTTTATCCATACCACTGTTAAAGGACACTGGGTTGTTTCCAGCTTTTGACCACCAAAAATAAAGCTGTTCTGAACATTTGTCTATCGAATTTAGTGAGGACATAAATTTTCATTTCTCTAGGGTAAGTGACCAGAAGTAGAATTGCTGGGGAATATGTTAAGTAAATGTATAATTTTATAAAAAAAAAAACTGCCAAACTGTTTTCCAGAGTATCTCTGTAATTTTGCTCCTACCAACAGTGCATGAGAGTTCCATTTGCTCCACATCCTCACCAGCTCTTGGTACTCTAGGCTGACAGTTTCAATCTAAGAATGCTAGAATGGCTTTATTAAAAAATATCTTTATCAACTGTTATAAGGTAGTACATGCTTAATATAAAGCAACTAGCTCTCCAATTAGGAAATAGCATTATTTTCCCATAAAGTGTTTTGTAGAAGTACTTTGATATCGAACACTGGAAACCATAATGCAATGTTGCATTCAAACTATAAGATCTTCTAAAATTGTACTATGTAATTTGTCAGGAGAGCTGTAATTCCCCTGAACTTGTTTCATTCTTTTTGTGTCTATGGTAACTATGAAAATGGCCTCCATGCTATTGGGGCTGCTATAAGGACCAGAGCAGCATTCATTAGTTCAACAAATATTTGGTAAGAGATATTATCCTAGGAGTAGTTATAGATAGGACAGACTTGGCTTCTGTCCTCATGAGGCACATATATCTATCTAAATATATATATAATAATAACTAACTGCATGAGTAATCAACCTAAAGATCTACATAGGAAATACTAGCTGAAGATGTTTTAAGAGAACTTGGTCTTGGTTTGACAAGTATCAGGTACTCACTCATAGGAAGCTGTGCTTCAATTCAAACAATGAAATTATCTAGTGTTTCTGAGAAATTAGTGCATATTAGAAACTAAAATATAATCCAAATTGTGATAACTGAACAAAATCCTTCAATTGCAAGATTCTGGAAAAAGCAGGTCTAGAATGCAAACAGAAAGAAAACTATGAATGGTAGTTTGAAATATCAAATCTCTTTTGATAAATGGAGAGCACATTTTTTAAAAAAGATTTTATTTATTAATTTACTTTAGAGAGTGAGGGAGAGAGAGAGTGGGGGAAGGGAGAGGGACAAGGAGACTCTGTGCTGAGTGTGGAGCCCAATGTGGGGCTCGATCCCACAATGCTAAGATCAAGACCTGAGCCAAAATTAAGAGTTGGACACCCAACCAACTGAGCCACCCAGGTGCCCCTGGAGAGAACATTTTAATGTCACCAATAGCTAAAACTTAATTCTCCCCTCTGCTGAAAAGTGTCACCAGACCCCATCTCCTTCCCCCCTCCACCTTCTTTCTTTGAACATTCTCTCTCTTGTCCAAATTCTCAGTGTCCGACTCATTATTAAGGATCACACCAGGGTTCTTATTCTCTAAGTCCTCTGGATTGCTGGCTCTGGATCAGATCTGCAGCTTCCTGGTGTCAGACGACAGCCAGCCCATGAGGGACTGCATTTGCCCCCACCTCAGACTCCTAATTTCCTGTACCCAGCCCCTCTGCTGGGCCATCCAGAGAGGGAACCAGACATTAATAGCTCATTTGTGATTCACCAAGGAAAGGATAATATGCCAGAACCATTCTTTCGCATGCAGTTAACATTGCTCCCTTCGGTAAAATGCAGCCCATTACCTGAAAGCCCTGTGAAATTGGCGGGGAATTGAAAACCTCATGCTTATACAGAAGGCTGACTTGCTTCCTAAGGGTTAGGCAAGGAATTCAAAAGAGCTCTCGCTAACAAGAGTCTTCAGAAATGAAGTCGCCTGAACATAATCAGTTCACCCTAATTGATTACATACAGTTTTATTACATAACTGATGGTTTTTAAACCCCAGCCAATCAGTTTGCCAAACAGAGGTTAAATTCTTGACTGGTTTATTCAAACTAAATTTAGGCAGGATTTACAATACAATCCGCCCTACCCAGGCAGTGGAAAATGCACTCTTTTAATGAGTGAAAATTAGCAAGTACTTCCATGGAACCAAAAGGGAAAAAGAGAAGTTTCACTGAAATGCTAACCTTAACTGACCAAGGCATTAACTCTGGGTTTTATTTTACCCGGTGCAATTCTTTTCCTATGTAGTTACCTGATTTTGAGATCTTTAAAAAATATTTGTATGGTTGATATCACTGGTAATGTTGCATTTAAAATGATTAAATTAGAATTAAGCAAAACCCCACCCATTTGGCCTGATGTGTTAATTCGGAGGAATCTCTTAGGCTGTGTGAGTTATCACCTCTAGTCCTTCAGAGATTTCACAAACTTCTGATGTTTGGCAGAAAATTAAGTCTGTCTGAAGATTCCATTGTTTATTTCTGAGCATATCCCTCAGCATATCCCTCATAGTCCAGCCCGGTCATTTAAACTAATCCTCATTATAAGTATCTGTGTTTATATTGCATTTTTAGGATTCCATTAATTAAAATTCTAATGGGATAAGGCAAAGTGTTTTCCTAAAACTGAGCAGCTAGAGAAATAAATCAATTAACTGCTTTTTACTAAGTACCCATTATGCAATCAGCCCCACGCCAAGTCAGATAGGGTACAAAAGAAGGGTCAGACAGAAATGTAGATGAGAAGCAGAATTCAAGATTTCAATGTCCATGCTAGCGTTAGAAGGTTACATGAGGGAAATTTTTACAAATTGTTCCTTAAACTTATAAAGTATTTTATAGAACAGAGGTCAGAAAACTGTACTGTGAAGGTTTCCTGTAAGTATTTTAGGCTTTTCAGACAGACGCAAAATTGAGAATATTATATGTATACTTATATAATAAGAAAGAAAACAAATTTCCACAATTTTTTCTTGATGAGATTAAAAACTTGTATCAGATTTACATATCTCAGATAATGTAATTAGCAAGGTAATGGCTGTATATTTTATCTTCTAAAACCTCAATAAAGAATAGAGAATTCAGGGCACCTGGGTGGCTCAGTTGGTTAAGCGACTGCCTTCGGCTCAGGTCATGATCCTGGAGTCCCGGGATCGAGTCCCGCATCGGGCTCCCTGCTCGGCAGGGAGTCTGCTTCTCCCTCTGACCCTCCCCCCTCTCATGCTCTCTCTCTCTCAAATAAATAAATAAAATCTTTAAAAAAAAAAAAAAAAGAATAGAGAATTCAAAGCCAAAGCCACACACTTATTTTATAAATTCAGAAGGAAACCAAAGTCTACTGTCTCCTCTCTCCTGGGGAGGCCTGTGGTGAACTACTACCCTAACATGTGACAACATGCCTGGGTGATGAAGTTTTGAAGAATCTCATAACCTTTTCCTCTTCAGATATCAATCAGATGACAACTTTAGCATATCCCTGTACTACCCCAAAAGGTCCACCTTTGTCTTAAATCCTGGAAAGCTTATCTGGCAATAAACATAAAGAGAAGGGTCTAGAATTTAAGATGCACTGCTGTTTCTGAGGAATGGAGGCTATTCACATCTCTGCTCTGATAGTCCTAGTTTGGAGGGTGCCCAGGACATCTCTGAAGTTATTTGTGCCTCAGAGTCAGGCTAGTCGGACCAATCCTGATGAGAGGCAGTAGTAACCAGATGAGAAATGATACATGGTCTGCCCTTCCTTATCCTTCCCTGACATGGGCTTCAGTCAATCCACACCTACAGAAAGGGAGTTCACTCCACAATCCCTTTTAGCATAGAGTCTATTTTCTAGATCGGTAGATAAGACATAGTCATGAAACTACGAGAATGATCCAGAAGAACATACTGTCCAAAGGTTGTACTGTGAAGGGATATGGGGCCTGAAGAGGAAGCCAGAGTCTTGTGAATGAAGGTGGTTAGATCACAAAGCACATCAGATGTTACATTAATGAACAAAGATTTTATTCCGTAAAATAAAGGGAAGCCAGTTAGCAGGTTTATACCAATGTTTACAGATCAGATTTGCATTTTAAAAAAAGCACTTCTTCCTTGTGCAAATGCTAGAATTATAGAGGCTTAAAGTAGTAAAAGGGAGAACAGTACTTAGTACTCTTGCTCAGATAAAGGCTCATACCAAGGCAGTAGTGAGAAAATGGAAGAGTATGAATTGAACAGCTATTAAGGAAATAGATTTAGCAATGCCTTTGGGACTGTATGAAGAAAGCCAATCAGAGGGCAAGGTGACCAAGAATGACTACTAATTTGGGAGACTGGATATGGGGGGAGGGGGGGAAGAGAAGGCATTCTGAAGTAGGTAGAATGGAGATAACCTGATAGGTGGTTGGAGATTCAGATCTGGAAGGGAAGGGAGCCTAGAATAGAAGTAGAAATTTGGGACCCTGGAGTCAAAAGCCAGAGCATTGATCTGGTCAGGATGGGAGGAAAAGAAGGTGGTTATTGGCAAAACTTTAGTGATCACTGCCATTGGAGAAATGGATTGAAGAAGACTGATGAGATGGAGAATATAAGGAGGAGGCCATACCTGGGCAGTGGTAGCTCCAAAATTTCCATTTTGACAGGATCCAGACCAGCAATCACATCAGAAGGGGGCTTGAATATTTGTTTGCAGAGTACTTGATGTAAGAATTGAGAAAATTCAAGTGTCCATATCAAGAAATGGGGAATGCTGCTGGATATTATGTTTTCGCATCCCCACCCCCAACCCTGGGTCCACTAGTTCCTCCAGAACTGAGGTTGCAGAACCAGGGGAACACATCGCCTTGCCAAGAAACCAAAGGAAGATGGGATTTTAAGAATCAGGGAGCAGACTCAGAGTCAAATTCAAGCAGAGATCGTATAGATAGGAAGAAAACATCTGGTCAATGTACAATTGCTGATGTTCGCCGGTGCAATTTCCATGAAGTAATGGGGGAAGAAACAACAATGAATGGGCAAAGATGGAGTGAGAAGGAAAGAGTCAATGAGGGCAGACTTCTCTCTGAAGACGTTCAACTATGAGGAGATGAAGAAAAATATGGCAGTTGCCACAGGGGGATGCAGGGTCAAGGGGCCTCAAGAATAGTTTGAAGACAAGAAGAGACCCTGTCTCAGAGCTAGTGCTCAGAACCCCATGTGACAGGCCTGCACTGCCCAGAGCATAAACTCCTGGCTGCCCTTCTCTAGAAAATGCCTTGCCTGCAGGGCCCCATTTCCATCTAAAAATCCATGGGGAAAGAATGATCGAGTTGGGCCTTGAAGGCTTTTTCCCTGTAGCAATTTTCTATTAAAGTGCAAATACCTAAGTAACAACTGGAAATGAGGCCAGGATAGATGCTTAAAGTAGAAACAGGAAGTAAGAAGGCAAATGCCAAAGAAAATCTTTGTCTACCTCACAGTTTTGTCTGGGTTGGCCCCAAATTCAGTCACTAGTAATGCCAGAAAATGACATGTGTTCTGTAGTGGGCAGAGAACACATATTAATCACAGATGCTGTTGAGCTGAAATTATCCTCCACGCCCTACATACAGAGAGGCATTATACATAGATTATCAATCTCAAAGGCTAAAAATTCAACTTAATAAACTTAATACTAATTTGGATCAAAATGAAGTCTCTTAGGAGATACAGATGGTGCTAAAAATATTAAATGCCCCAGGGTCAAACCTATAGGAATCAATTGCAATTTTCCCTCATTATGATCACAGAAGTAAAGGAAGGATGTGGGGAAATCTAAGTCTGACGGTGGTTACTAGGTGACTTTCGAAAAGTAGCAGCATATGCCTCCCCCCCAAAATACCACTTTGCATATTGATTATTTTGAGCTGAAGACAATTGAGAAGTAACAGAAACAAGAAAAGCTCTCTGCATTCCCCCTCTTTGCCTAAAGATAGGAGATAAATCTGTAAGGGTGCCTCCTCTCCTCTCCCTACCAGGAAGGACTGAAGTTAATCATCTGAGACTCTAGACCCCTACCAGCCCAGAGATGATACCAGGGGAATCTACATAATAAACTTTACTATGTAACGCTTGCCTATCATTAATTTCTCCACAAATTTACCTTCTCACAATTTGCCACACCGAAGCTCAAAGTCCCTTTATTTTGTCTTGCTACTTTTCCACACAATTAGTGTTCTTTGCTAACATGCTATATAAGCTCAAGTTCTAACCACTCTTCTGAGTTACTACTCATCACTGAGTCCTCCATGTATGTGTGATGTACATGCTAGTAGACTTCTGTTTGTTTTTCTATTGTTAATTTGTCTTATGTTGGTCTAATTTGCTGGACCCCCAGCCAGTGAAACTAAGATAGGTAGAATTTTTCCTCCTCTATACATTCCTCTCTTGATATTTCTTCAACAACTGAAACAACTCACTTACATTTGTGTCTGTTGTGTAGCTATCCCCATACCAAGTTCTCAATCAGTGGATCCTAGGTCCTTGTTTTGTTTTCTCATACATCGAAGGAAGGTCATTCACAATTTATGTATGCCCAATGTCCCTATATATGCACATGAGCAACCGGAAAAAAACACTTTAACCTATGTAAGAGGCACTGCAGCCCCAAGAAGGACTTTCCTTTCTACTTGCAACTAGTGTCCTTTCTCATCCCTATGAAGGATAACTTCATAAACCATCTATAATTCCCATCTCACTCCAGGATTGGCCTATATTGGTAGAAAATATGTAGCATTACTGGTAAAAGAGGGAGAAAAAGGAAGAAGAGGAGGAGCATGTAGAGGAAAAGGAACAAGTAGAATAGGTGGAAGAAGACTCATTTAAACACCAGAAACCACTTTCTAGCTATTCAATCATGACACTCCCCTTCAGTCCCTAAACTCTGTCCCTTTTTATCACCTGTCCATTCATGCCTTTCTCTATGGTCCTATCCCTGGCCAAACTCTTACATGAAATGCCTAGGAAAATGAATCTGATTCTCCTCTGAAATAAAAATAAATCTCACTTCCATTCTTTGAAAGTCAAGGAAGTACTATTAGCTTTTATATGTGAGATTGCCTTTCCCAAAAGCAACAGTTGAGCCCAGGACCCTGGCTTGTGGGTCTGAGCTAGGGCTAAGTTACTATAAGTTGGATTATTGTTATCAAAATTATTGCAAAGAATCTGAGGATTCATATGCTAACCAAGCATTGTGTAGACTGGAAAAGTAGTATTTGACACGTAGATTACCAACTTTCTAAAAATTTACATAGCTGTATGGTGATTACTAAAACATGTTCATTTAAAAGACTTGCTGAATATTAGTAGCTTTATGTCAACATGTATTTTTCCAATATCAATACATAATTAAGAAATGATTACTACTGTGACAGTCTCATAAGTTTCTTGACATTGAAAGTGGGGGCAGTCTCCCAATTAAAAAGATTGGGAGTAACAATAAGGAAGAATATTGAACTGTCAATTCTGTCTGAAAAAAAATTGACAAGCATCTTCATGCCTCCTTTCTGCTTTCTATTGCTTCATTTGAGATGCTCCTATTCCTGTATAAGGCCACCTCTAGCCCAAAGGGTGACATTCTAAAAATAAGAGCAAGGAACTCCAGTATGATTCAGCCCTATGCCAGGACGAATGTCTTAGTGAGAAGACCACAGGCTCAGGAGCTGCCTTGGTTGGCCCCACTGGCAGTCTTCATTTTTCCACCTGTGCTCTGAATCCTACATCCTCCTGGTTTCTCGAATAACCTTGCTCCTATACCCTTACTTTATGTCTATCAACTTTTTCTCATGCACATTAAAACATGTTCAAGACCTCCCCTATTTTAGGAAACCCTGTCCCCATGCCCACATCCAGCTCTAGCTACCATCCTGTTTCCTTCTTTTTCCTCCAACCTTTCAACTTGCTAAGCTTCTTGATAAAAGGTTTTACTTTCACCATCTCCATGTACTCTCACTCACTCCTCGACCCACTGCTATCTGACTTCCAGCCCTGCCACTTCTCTGAAACTGCTTGTATCAAGATCACCAATGAAGTCTGTGTTACTAGATCCAATAATTTCTTCTCCAATCTTATTTTGTTTTCCCTAGTTGCAGCATTTGATACTAGCACCATCCCACCCATTTTGAAATGCTTTAATTCCTTGAATTTAGTTCTCTACAATATCCTGACATTCCTCCTACATGTCTGTCTATTTCTTCTTGTATACTTTGTGAGATCTTCCTTGCCTAGACATTCCTTCAACATTGGGAGGCTCTTCTTATTCTATATATGCAATTTCATTCAGTCTGTGGTCTTGGTTCCCATCTATATGATGATCTTCAAATCTCTGACCTCTCATGTAAACAACAGAGCTGTACATCTAACTCCTTACTGGGTATCACCATTTGGATATCTAGCACATACCTCATATTTAGCATGTCTAAAACTACATTGTTATTTTCCAAACCTGCTCCTTCTCTAGGATTTGTTTTCAGCCAATGTCACCACCAGCCACCCAGATCTTTAAGGAAGAAAACTAGTTGTTTAAGGAAGAATCTGGAAGTCATCCTTGCCTCCTTTCTCTTCCTCATCCTCTACACTCAATCAATCAACAAATCCAACCAATTTCACCTCATAAATTGCACTGAACCCATGTATTTGTCATGTCACCATCCCAGTCTATGCTGCCTCATTATGTCTCCTTTGGGCTTTTGCCACCATACTAGACTCCTTGTTACCTCTCTTGCCCCCATACAGATCCGATCATGATACCCCTTCATGTAAAAGCCTTTGTGAATCTGTCTAGACCATTAGGATCTACCCTAAAATCCTTAACATGGATTATAAAACATTCTAGGAACAGATCTCTCACATCTCAGTGTCATCTTGAGCCATTCTCAGCCAGGTTGGTTTTCTTTTGATTCTTTAAAGATACAATACAGTCTCTGGTCTCTGCACTTTACACATGTTATCCCTCCATCTCATATCCTTCTTCCTACAATGCTTTATCTGGCTGGCTTATTCATTCATATTTCAAACCTCAGCTTGCCTGCCGCTTGCTCCAAAAAGCTTTCCTGATCTCCTAGATAAGGCATTGACAAACTACGGTCAGTGGGCCAAATTTGCTCACGGCTTGTTTGGTTACTGGCCTCAAGCTAAGAATGGTTTTAAAACTTCTAAAGGATTTTAAAAGAAGAAAAAGAGGAGGAAAAGGAAGATACAGAGGAGGAGAGAGACCATATATGGCCCTTCAATCTTAAAATAGTGAAAACCTAGCATATTTACTAGACCCTTTACGGAAAAATTTGCTAAGCCCTGCCTTAGATCATTAGCTGAGGGCCCCCTACTGGGTGCTCCCTTGACACCCTGGACTTCCTCTGTTATCACACTCATGCATTACTGCAATTATTTAATGTCTCCATCTCACACTAGCCTCCAAGCTCTGCAAAGTCAGGTACCATGTTGTTTATCACACTATATCCCCAGATGTCCTACATGGTAGATTCCCAGGAAACACTGGTGAATAACCACAATGAAGAATGAAAATAAGTGACAGTGTCCATATTACTGTATCTACAAATAGGCTATGGAAGCACTTTCAGGGGCATATGACTAGGACAACCATACAACCTTGTGCTCTCAGGACAATGATGATTTATACTTGTCATCCCAGCAAAATTATTAGTAGTTCCCCCTTTCCCACTCAAAAGTGTCTCACTTTGGAGGAAGTTAGGATACTTGGAAAAATGTCATAGGTCCTACTCCCTGGGAAAGAGAGGCTCCCTAAGACCACCGGAGCAAAACCACAGTGGCCTTTGTATCAAACGGCAGAACTCTTCCTATGGGGAAAAGAATCCTTGTAACACACAGTGTTCAGAATCCAGAAAAATATTAGTAAAATACTGAGCTTGTAGAACATCATGATTAAAATAGGCATTTGTTCACTGACCCAGAGATTTGACTGTTTTTTTCCCAACATAATCATTGTGTGAAAACACATCCCATATTGTAAATAACAAACACTGGGTAATCAATCCATCTTGAATTTGGAGCAGTCAGTATACTTATATTTAATGACTATATTTACAAGAAGGTCTTTTTTTGTCCATGCTATATACAGGTAAGTCACTTTGGGTTGGGGGGGGCATGACTGGGAAATTAGATATTCTGGCTAATCAATATTTAGGAATGATAAAATAAGTTATTTTGGACTACAAAATTTAAGAATTGAAGTTAACTTTAAGAATGGTCAAGTTCTCCTCAAAAAGTTGAAAATAGAGCTACCCTACGACCCAGCAATTGCACTACTGGGTATTTACCACAAAGATACAAATGTAGTGATCCGAAGGGGTACGTGCACCCCAATGTTTATAGCAGCAATGTCCACAATAGCCAAACTATGGAAAGAGCCAAGATGTCCATCAACAGATGAATGGATGAAGAAGATGTTGTATATAAATACAATGGAATATTATGCAGCCATCAAAAGGAATGAGATCTTGCCATTTGCAATGATGTGGATGGAACTGGAGGGTGTTATGCTGAATGAAATAAGTCAATCAGAGAAAGACATGTATCATATGACCTCACTGATATGAGGAATTCTTACTCTCGGGAAACAAACTGAGGGTTGCTGTAGTGGTGGGAGATGGGAGGGATGGGGTGGCTGGGTGATAGACACTGGGGAGGGTATGTGCTATGGTGAGTGCTGTGAATTCTGTAAGACTGTTGAATCACAGACCTGTACCTCTGAAACAAATAATACATTATATGTTTAAAAAAAAAGAAGATAGTAGGAAGGGAAAAATGAAGGGGGCGGAAATCGGAGGGGGAGACGAACCATGAGAGACTATGGACTCTGAAAAACAAACTGAAGGTTCTAGAAGGTATGGGTTAGCCTGGTGATGGGTATTAAAGAGGGCACGTTCTGCATGGAGCACTGGGTATTATACACAAACAATGAATCATGGAACACTACATCAAAAACTAATGATGTAATGTATGGTGATTAACATAACATAATAATAAAAAAAAAAGAATGGTCAAGTTCAACACGATTATTTTATGGAGGACAAAGGAAGCAAATGTTCCTGTAGCTTATAAGCCTCCTTTGGGATCAGTGACAGGCTTGTTTAAATTTTTTCCCATAAATTTAAATAAAATTAAACATACCTAATAACAAAATATCTTTTTATATTGTAATCCTTTTTTTAAATGATTTGGAATAACTTTGGGATCTTCATGCCTGAGAGTCATCTTAAAGAATAGCAGTCTTTACTGAATTTCATGTGTACAGGAATCATAGCTATCTAATGAAAGGTATGAAATCCTACATCTCTTCAAAATTTCCTTTTCACTTCTCTAGTGTTTTGCCACCACTGATCTGAGCTGCAGACCAAACTCATCAAATACATGTTTAATATTAATACCATTAAATATCAATGATAGAATTTATTTAGTATGTACAATGTACTAGGCACTAAGCTTATGTGATTTACTTACTCATCACAACAACCAGATATATGCCATTAATTTAAAAATGATAAAACTGGCGCTAAGAGCAAATGACCTGCTCCAGATACATAGCTGGGAAATAATCCAGATGGGGCTTTAACTCATATCTTTCTGAGTTAACTCTGAACCACAATCCTATAATTACCATTTTTTGAGGAGGCTTATGTTGGATAACTCTGTATGCCACTTCAAATCTCCATGGTGTCAACTCTCTCCAGCTACTGACACAGCTCTCAGTTCTATGCAGGAGAAATCTAAAGAGAGATCTACTTGCCTTCTGCGTCCGGATCTCTCTGATGCTACTGCATGATGAACCACCTCACAATCATACATGTGCAACCAGAAAGTGTGTGCGTTGGAGCTACCTTTGACCAATCAGAGACATGAACCTGTGTCCTGTGTCTTCTCTCTTTGTCCATGGTTAGTATTGAGATACATTTCATAAGTTCTCAGAAGGCCTTACAAGATCAAGTATCTCCTGTAGGCATCTTGAGTTGCTTTCCCTCCTTCATTTCACTACTGCTGTCCCCCACATTTTTTCCCTGGAATCACCTTCCAAATAAATAACCTTGGTCTCAGGCTTTGCTTTCAGAGGCATCCAGGATAAGAAAGGACCATTTCCCCCACCATCTGAAACCATCTTGTCTCTACTCCTGAGTTTTATATCAGTAATATGCAACAGCTAACATACTTTATCTGAAGAGGAAATCCCCTGTCTCTGATGGACCTGACTTCTTCATTTCCTGTGAATAGCAGAGCTATCTGCATCTGTAGGGTCTCAGGACAGCAATGAGAATATTTGTCTACCTCTGCTGGAAGCCCTTCTGATTAGTCAGGCTCCTTGAGTTGGAAACATAAGGATTTATAATGAAAAAGAATCACACAGTAAAAACAGAAAGAATGAAAAGAAAACAAACCAATAAAGAACCTATCCTATCATAACATTTGAGGTTCTGGTATTTGCTGGCTTTGGAGGGAGTTCAAAATAAATGAAAGAAATGTGTATTTTATTAAATGCTAATATTTAGAAGATGTGGGGGGGGGGAAGGAAAGATAAATGCTTCCAATCATATTTGCAAATATGAGGCATCTCCTAGCTCCTTCAAAATGGTTAGATGTTTTCCTTGCATTTGAGCCACCTACTCAGTTTTGGCGGTAATGCCTGGGACAAGCAGAAAATTGTGTGAGGAGTAGCAAATTTGCACGAGCATCCAACCAACAGAGATGGGCACTGCACTGTGCTCTCAGCCTGGACTGTAATACAATAACCAGGCTTTTCTAGCCAAACTGCAGCTGCCCATCCGACTTCCTCCACAGGAAGAGCCTATTGCTTTTGACCCCACATAGATCTGCCTATCCTTCCCTTACAACATCTGCTATTGTTAACATGATCTCTGTTTGTTTTGAAGTATAAATAGGCCCCAAATTTCAAGAGTTCAAAATACACTGAACCATAACAGCATAGCTTCTTCCTTTTCTTCTTGGTAAGAGTCTTATCCCTCTCTTGGGTTTTGGGATTCATTTTAAGAACAACAATGAAATCAAGTGGAGAGGAAGAAGATTTAGAAGAAGGATCAGGAGTGTTCAAGGCAGTCAAAAATGAAGAGTTGCCCCTTGTTTTTGTTTTTCTTATATTTGCAGTAATGCAGATCGACTGTCAAGTTGAGCCATTTTCTGTATTCACTTTTCTCCATACTAATGTTAAGAGTTTGGGGCAAGAGAAGAAACTAATTTAATTATTAACTAGTACCCAAGGTGTTTTTGCAGTGTGCAAATTTACCAATTTAAAGTTTAAATTTTTGCTCGAGCAAGACATTTTCTTGTTCTTCATAGTTAATGTACTGTTTTCAAGAAGAGAAAACAGGTGAGCATTGGTCCTTCCCTCCAATGTAGAATATGAACAAAAAGCAAGACACTGAGGCCCAACAGCCCTAGATTCTTAGCCTACACTTGCCATTAGGTAAATTTAATTCACTCCTCTAAACCTCAACTTACTCATCCATAAAATGAATGAAATGAGTAATTATTTCATAGCACTGTTAAAGTAGTAAATGAAATAATGTATATGAAATGCTTGATAAGTGTGCTTACTAAATATTAGGTGATAATGATTGTCCAGTAGGTGTAATTTTTGTCTTCCAGTGAGACTCCAAAAATCTAATGGTTCAGTTTTCTGAACTACCTCAGATAGGGAGGAATCAGTTCCATAAGTATCTCCAGCTGAGGGGTTAAAACAGATAAAGTGCTCAGAAGAGTACCTAGCAGGTTATAAACACTTGATAAATGTTAGCTATTCATTACCATCACTATTAATGTATCATTAATAATGTACAATTATCCTTAGTATTGTAATCAGTTTATCGAATGAGCTAGACTCAACAGGTGCAAGAGAGAAAATTTAGTGTTTCTAACCAATTCTCATTTAAACTCATGCTGTCAAATGATTTTTCTCAGATCCTGAATGAAACCCTAGGTAGATGACATAGCTTTTCTGATTGCTTTCACATATGAAAATTCCAGTCCAATCCAATACAATCTCAAATTCTTTTGAAAACGTCTTCCTTCCCTCAATTTGGGTCTGCCTCAGGCTGAGAAATTTGTGATGGAAAAAAGTGTGCTTGGCTTTGCACCATTTCCCTCCCTTGATTCTTCTTCCTCCACTCACTAGGAAGCCACTGGTCCTCCAGGGTTGAGCCTGGAGCCTGGGGTTAAGAAAGGGAAGAGCAACATAGGAAAGAAGAGGTCTTCCTCTACCAAAACATTTAAAATCTAGCATTGATATCGTCTGAGTAGTGCAGATTTCTAAAACAGTCTTTTTTGAGTTAGGTCCTCCTGAGGGTTCCACAGAGATTTATACTAAAGATTTGCAGTTGCCTGTTCCTGTTGACTGTTTAAGACTTCTTTGGTAACCCCTGCTGTTTTCTGGTGTCTACCTCTCACTTGAGGTCACCTCACACCTCTTGGGTGGGTCTGCAACGTGCTCCTCAGAACAGTTTTTTCTACCTCCCAATGAATGCTCATCTTCTCTTATATACCCTAGAGGTATCTAAAGGCTAGGTAGGCAGAGGCTGCACTAGGTTTTAGCCACTTCCTCTGCAAGATCAACATCAATTGTCTTAGTCTGCACTGCCCAACACAGTAGCCACCCACCACTTGTGGTTCTGTATATTTACATTATAATTGATCACAATAAAATAAGATATAATTCAGTCCCTCAATCTCATGAGCCACATTTCAAGTGCTCAATACTCAGATGTGGTTGGTGGCTACCATATTGGACAACAAAGATACTGAAAATTTCCATTGTTGCAGGAAATTCCATGGACAGAGCTGGAACTGTAGCACCTCACTTTAGAAGGTGAGGTTTTTGTCATTATTTTTTGTTGTTGCTGCTGTGTTCCCAGACCTTGGAGCCTCTCCCGAAGCTACAGCATAAGGGAAAATTCACATTTACCACTTTTTTTTTTTTAATATATAATCAGTAAGTAGATAGATTTTGACATCTGGATTCTGGACTAGGGATATGTCAAAGCAACTGAATACAAGACTATTTTTCACAATGCTAAAATCTTAGATAAAATGGAAATAATTAATTAGAGTTCTCATGATTGAGCCTCAAGTCTAAAAAATATTTGTTCAGGCAGAATAAACATGTCCATCATTTCTGCCCCCATGATGAGACACAGAACAGTGTCCACCAAAGGTATTATCCTATATATTTATGGTGTTTTTACAGTTTATGAGCCACATGAATTAATCTCTCTTTTTTTTTTTTTTTCTAAAAGCAACTGTGAAAAGTAGGCAGAACAGGTATCATTGTACCTAGACTAAGGGAACATAAATGACCTGCCCAAAGTCACAGAGCCAGTAGCTGAGAGAGCCACGTACCCAAGCTTCTTCCACTTCATTATGCTTGTTCCTAGAGGGCCAGACAATTCTAAAAACCAATTCTTACTATATACAAGGAAAGCAGGAATTCAGAGTTGAATCATTTTCAGAGACTTCCACAATTTTGACTTATCCATCATGGATGACCTTCCAGATACCTGGTATGCTTAGAATTAAAATTAAATGCTATTCTATTAGCAGGATGTTAGAAACACCTGGTCTGATAAGGAACATGAAAGACACACACTAGAGGTATTCTATCTCCCTCAGCAAGATTGGGATCTGGGTTTTGTCCTTGAGCACATTCCTGCTTTGCCTCCTTGCAGCTTCATGTCATTTACTCAACAGCACTAATAGAGTTGATGCCAATTCCTTGGGAGGATGACCTAATATGGAAAGACATTTAAACACAGCCAATAACGGAGTGAGAAATATCACTGCTACTGGTATATTCCCGTGTGGGGTAGAAGCTTGTTTATTCATTCTTTTGTTACCACACTTAATAAAGAAGATAAAGTATAAAGAAATACATAGGAATAAGAAATACCAAATTCAAGATAGTTATCTCTGGGAGGGGCAGGGAAGGGAATTCAATTGAAATCACGTAGGGCCCTAAAGGGGATTCAACTATCTTTGTAAGTTTGTAATGTTTTACTTCTAAAGATGGATGGTGGGTACATGGGTGCTCATTATCCTTTTATTTTTTTAATACCACTGAACAATAAAATGCTTCAAAATCAACTTTTAGTGCTAGGAAATGAAAGTAAAGGCCCATTTGCTGGAACACAGATTATTTTTATAGGCCTGTTGGCCTTAAATTGTTGAAACACAATACTCACATTGTTTGAAGTACTTTTCTATAACAAGGCCAACAGAAGGCTAAAACCTAGAATGTTCTCTGAAGAGGCCTGATAAAGTGGGCTGATAAAATGTGGCATGGAATTGAAATGACTTTCTTGTCATTTAGCTTGACCATACCCTTCATACCAGTCACTAAAACATCCCTGAATCTAGGAGGAAGAGCTAATAGGAGATGCAGCATTTATCTAAAACATTCGAAAAGCATTAACTTTGGCAAGCTTGGAGTGTAAATATAGGTAAATACATAAATCTAATACAATGAATGGTTCGGATTTATTGATAGAGGCACAAGGGAAGGGTTCCCATTCCCACCGCAGGGTCAGGAAAAGCTTCACAAAGTACCTCTTCAGATGGGTCTCGGGATGCAGTATACTGTATAGCTCCTGTTTGGGAGCCTATATGTCTTTGCCCCTCCCCATTCTCCGGGTTGTGAATCCTGACCTCTGGCTAAGAGTGGATCCATAACCAAGCTCTGTCCAATCATATTCCCCCATTCCTTTGGGCCCAGTGATTGGTCCTAAAAGAGGCCTAAAGGCCAAATAGGAATTATCACTCTTTCCCTAGGCCTGATATACAGATATTGGGAGAAAACAAAATTCCTTTTCAGCTGGGATTACTAAGCTGAACTAGATGGAAAAGGTTCTTCGGCAGCGGAGGGGAATGAGGCCAAGAGTCACAAGGAGCAGAGACAAGCAGCAAGAACAGAGAGAGGGGCTGAAAGCATTGAATCCTTGGTCCCAATTCTTGGCAGGCCTCAAGGCTCAGATCCTTCTGCCTCTTTCTTCCACTGTGTCAGGGATTGCAATATCCTCCTCGGAGGCCCAAGCCAAATATTTACATGTAGCTTAAGGTTCTCAGAGTAGTGATTCACTCCCTCACCCTGGTTGATATTTTGAGTCAGCAATCACCAGAGGCAGGGCAGGGAAGGGGATTTTGAGAACAGAATGCAAGGGACACAGGCATGAACGCACGAGGCAGCGTTAGAGAAGGTAGCCTGGGCTCAAGGGTACTGGGTCTGTTAAGAAATAAAGCCAATGTGGTAGGCCAAGTTCAGGTCGAGAAGATAGTTACTTGCTGCCACATGTGTCTCATTTCCAAAGGTCACAATACTTCAGCAAGGAATTGCAGAGTAGAAACCTTAGGCTAAATGAGCTAAGTAGTTTTTTGCTACTGGTTAAAAATTTCTGCTACATCTCAGAGCATTAACATTTTAATAGTGGCCTGATTAAGACAAGAAATTCTTCATTACACTTAATGATCAATCTTTTCTATGGGAACGCAGTGCCTGAAGACAGGTGGGCTGAGTTGAAGTTGGAGGAAGGAGAGGAACCACTTTGTGGGGTCCTTCAGATCATGCGAGGCAGACCGCTGTCTGCTTGGCCTACACACATACCGCACTCTTTCTCAGTGGCTATGTTCCTCCACTGTGTCTACACCTCACTGCATCTGCCCAATGATGAGGGCCATTCTTCTGGATTCTAGTAACTGTAAGCACAGTTGTTATTCTCTGACTCCTACTTTCTCTGGGGTGGGGGCGGAATGCGGTAACAGTTGTCTTCATGGAACAGAATCACGAAATATTGTCATTAATGTTCACAGCCTAGAAATGTGGGTCTAGTCACTATTGGTTAGGAGGTTAAAATCTCTAAAGGATACATAAATATATTAAAAACTTCTTTGCAGATGATCTACTTGAAGTTTAAGCAATAAGGGTATTACTGGTGGGATTTGAAGTTGGAGCACGGAGAGATTATGCTATGTCGGATCCATTAAATAACATTTATTATCTATCATCTGATCTGTAGATAAATATAGTCTCAATGAAAGTGATTTATGATATTTCCAGCCTCTTTCACATAAAATGGAACAAGTATAAATGGAGATACAATCAAATAAAAAAGCCTGGCAGCAACATTTCAAGTTGATAACGCGGTTCAATGTGATGATGCATGCAAGTGTACCACATCAAGACAAAGGGAAATACAAATGCAATATTCATGTGTTTGGAATTGATTTCTTATTTATGTTATGGGAAATTATTCATTTAAGTACTTATAATATAGCACGAGGGTTACACTATTTTGGGGCTTATGCTGTTTGGACATTTCATTGTTTTATTTGATTCAATGTATACCTGGCTAGAATGACCAGGTCTTAATATGTTGACATGGCTGCTTCATAGAAATGCAGAAGAAATAGCCAATTTTAACTACATATATGAATACAGATTTAACTTCAATGTCAGCCAGATACTAAAACTTCTGGGACAGGTAATGCAGTATAATACAGAATGTGTCAAATTAGGAGTCAGATTATATTTTAGGCCATTATTTTTCTTACAGGTAAAAAAGGAAATAACTTACAGCAAAATTCCACACCCTCCTCCGCCCTACTGACATTTTGGGCTGGATAATTCTGTCATGGGGAGCTGTACTGTCCATTGTCGGATGTATAGTAGTCTCTCTGGTCTCTACTCACCAGATGCCAGTTGCACCCCTCCAGTTATGACAACTAATACGAAGTCTTCAAATACAGATGGTTCCTGACTTACAAGGGTTCCACTTAATGTTTTTTTGACCTTATGATGGTGGGAAAGCAATATGCACTCAGTAGAAATCACTGAATTTTGGTCTAGTGATATGTAGTATGATCCTTTCTTGTGATGCTGGGCAACAGCAGTGAGCACAGCTCCCCAGTCAGTCACACGAACACGAGATAAACAGCTCATACACTTACAGCCACTCCGTACCCATACAACCCCTCTGGGTTTCACTTTCCATACAGTATTCAATAAATTATCTGAGATATTCAACACTGTTTTGTAAAACAGGCTTCACGTTAGATTATTTTGCTGATGTGTTTTGAGCATATTTTGAGCAAATATAAGCTGATGTGTTTCGAGCACGTTGAAGGCAGGCTAGGCTAAGCTATGATGGTCCATCGAAGGATTTTATTTATTTATTTATTTGTCAGAGAGAGAGAAAGAGAGAGAGCATAAGCAGGGGGAATGGCAGGCAGAGGGAGAAGCAGGCTCCCCGCTGAGCAGGGAGCCAGATGTGGGGCTTGATCCCAGGGTCCTGGGCAATTATTGACCTGAGCCGAAGGCAGACGCTTAACTGACTAAGCCACCCAGGTGTCCCTAAAATCTCATGTTCTTAAAATGTCCCACAAGGCTCCTCAGGATCTGGCTCTCATCCATTGTCCAACCTCATCATAGGCTACCCATGTATTTGTGTCCCCACCATTATTCAGTCCCTCTGGCCTTACTTCCTCCCTCCAATGTTCTGCTCCTCCTGCCTTGGGACTTCTCTCTGGCCTAGAAGGCTTTCCCTTCCACACATAAACTGGTGAATGCCTACTCAATCTCGGTCTTAGTTTAAATATCACTTCCAAGAGCAGCTTTCATTGACTCCCCACCATCTATTTCTACCATTCTACAGTATGGTGCACTTATGACCTCCTACTATGGCGTTTAGCATGTATATAATTATATATGCATTTGTTTTTATGTATATATTTGCCTCTAATTGTTTACATTCACTAATAAAATGAGGGCAGGAATTATGTCATTTTGTACACCTAGCTCTATCACAATACCTGGTATATAGTAGCTGCCAATAAATACCTGCTGAATAAAGGAATGAATGAATGAATGAATGAATGAATGGGTACATCTTAACACTGACTTTCTGAAGGAAAACCTCTGGCAGCAAAGGTAACAGTTTCAGGGGGCACCTGGGTGGCTCAGTTTGTTAAGCATCTGCCTTCAGCTCAGGTCCTGATCTCTGGGTCCTGAGATCGAGCCCCATGTTGGGCTCTCTGCTCAGTGGGGAGCCTGCTTCTTCCCCTCCCTCTGCTTCTCCCCTCTACTCATGCTTTCTCTCTCTCTCTCAAATGAATAAATAAAATCTTAAAAAAAAAAAAATGATAGCAGCTCCAGTCTACAAAGAAGAAGGCAGTATGGGTAGGGGAAGTATTTAGGGGCTGGCAAGACCCTGGGTGAACCAATCCCCTACATCACATTGTATCTGCACCTACTTCCTCCATCAGTGCACAAGACCAGCCCAGCTTCTCCACCCGCTGGATGACAGACACTCCACCCCATCTTTGTCCAGTAAGTATCCCAGAAGCCAGTAAGTAAGCATATAGTGAGAGCTTGCGCTTCCATGGTGGGTAGTCCTACCTTTGTGCCTCCTTGTCTCTGTAACAAGCCATAAAATATCATGTATCACTCATCTGCTTGCACACTTTCAAACAAAGGCTCTCCTCAATGCCATGCATTCATCAACACTCTGGCTTCAGTTTATTTGCTTTCTCACTTCATTGGCATCTTTTTTTCCCCTAATGTTTCACCAACCGCCTAATTCCAGATAAATTTCAACTTTATCTCTAGCTGCAATTTATCTCCCAGTCTCTAATCCTAGAGATTCCAGCCACCAGCTGCATATGTGAATAGTTCCTATCCCATACAGTGGGCAACCCAAACTCACTAAAGGCAAAGCTTAGGCAATGATCCTCTTTATCTTACTTCCCCATATTTGCTGTTGGAACCTCCATTCCCCCAAAAAATGCCATGTTGACTTCCTCTTGTCAGTCCCCAGCAGTCAGGAGTAGGAAAGCCCTTTCTACTTCCTCTCTTTTGCATTTCTTTGACCTATACATCCTCTCCATTCTCATTGCCACCAATCTCTTTCAGATCTTCAATGCATTTCCTCTAAATCTATACAATTTAAACAGTGCCCTAACAAGTCTTCCCATTTGGTCCCTGCTCCTACTCAATCTTCACCTTGCTTCCTACAGCCTGAGTAATCTTTGTAAACTACAGCTTCCTACAGACTCCTCCTCTATTCTGAAATTTTCAAAGTATCCGCCCCCCCCCACCATTGCCTCTGTGCAGCTACTGAACTAAATAGAAGTACTTGAGTCCAGCATTCAAGGTTCTCTAAAAATATGGCTCTGCTCTCCCTTTCATTTCAATGTTTCCCATACTTCAGTCTATGAAAATACCTACACCCTGTGTTATCTGTGTCCTTTATTCATGCCCCAGTGTGGGAAATTCTTTCTTCCTCTGTCAAAGTCCCAACCATCCAGTCTGTTCAGAGTACTCTTCAGGTATTTGCAGGTGCTTATCTTATACTGCTTCATATTATAGTCAGATGCTTGGATTATTATACTAAAGTATCTCCTTGAGGGTCAAAGATGAATCTCACATGTAACTCTCCAGACAGCCTCTATACAGAAATAGTCATGGGCATTAAGGAAAAAAAAAATTTAGGCATTGAATTCAGACAGATTTGGATATAAACCCAGCTTTACCACTGGACATATCCTCTTAAACAAAGTCCCTAAATTCTGAGAGCCTTAGTTTCATTCATTCCGAATGATAAAAACAAGGCTTATTTTGCAAGTTATTGTGAAGATATGATATATAAGGCACCTAACACAATGGCCGGCATGTGTTAGGCACCCAACCACTGCTTCCCAGTAAATGGAAGCTCACACAATAGTAGTATCTGTTATCACTTTGTTTTGTGTTGTTTTAAGGTTTTTTTTATTTTTAAGTAGTCTCTACACCCAATATGGGGCTCGAACTTTCAACCCCAAGATCAAGAGTCCTAGGCTCTACTGACTGAGCCAGCCAGGCACCCCTATTATTACTTTGTAATAGAAAATCAACACATATTGGTTAAACAACTAAAATTAGCATAATAAATCTGTCCTGTCCTCCAGGAGGTTATAATCAAATGGGGGAAAGAAGTCACCACTACATGCTAACATAATTAAGCATTCTAAACAAAATGACACTGGATCAAACCAGACAGGCCCAAGATAGCTGACAAAGCAAGCCAAAGTTCACATTATTCTTTCATTATACTACATTAACATACTAAAATCTCCTCCCTAATGGTGCCATGCATGACAGGAAACCCCTGACCAAATACAAGAGAAAAAACAGGTAACCTTGCTTCCCAGAAATCCCCACCTCAAGCCATGAATATTCCACCCCTTTGTTAACAACTGTCAATAAAAGGTAGAAACCCAAACCGAAGTGGGCAAGCTCTCCCTTGAGCTCACCCGCTCTCACATCTTGAGAGTATACTTTCACTTTGCAATAAAGCTTCTTCCGTTACACTTGACTCTAACTCGTCCTTGAATTCTTTCTCACAACAAAGTCAAGAACCTGGCACGGGCTGGTGGTGGAGGTCTCAGGGCCCAAGAACTCCCCCAGTCTGGTATCATGACAACACCACTAGTAAGTTCCAAGGTTTTCTGAGGAGAAAGACTTCATTTGTTCTGGAGTGGAGAGGGCATCCCTTCGAAGGATAAGTAAGCCCTCTGCAAACTTTTGGAAAGATGGAATAGCTTCAGTAACAGGCATACTCTGAACAGTAAAGGGTTACTCTCAATTGTTTTTCTTTTTTTTTTTTTTTTTTTTTTTTAGGAAAAAATATGAAGTTTGTTTTAAATGAGCCACTAATCATTTATTTACCTAATTAATTACTTTACTGATTTATTTTTTAATTAACTTTTTGTTAAAAGACATTCTAATACAGAGGGAGAAATTCTGGCTTGAAGACTATAAGACTGGTCTAATAGGTTATAAGATTATAAAGGAGACATTTTGCTCCTGGGACGTCCATGATAGCAGCTGCAAGTAGCAAAATGTCAGATATGCCTTTAATAGGAAACTAGAAAGAGTGAGGGGATGACCCAGCTGGTTATTTCCCTCCTTAAAAGGGGAATATGGAGAATTTACTAGCCTTTCTAGTGACTGAATACTATCATATAGACCAGTGCCAGAGTTCATGCCTACAAACTGACTGGCTATTCAAGAACAATATAGGTTCAGGTGGAACAATTTTGAGAGAGGTGGGAAAATCAATGGTTGAGAATTTCAAATAGTATGATAAACCCACCTCCACAACTGGAAGTGAAAATGTTCAAAGAATATTAAAAAACAATTGATGGTTATTTTGGATCTGTTGTGAATTTGTGTGTGTGTGTGAGAGAGAGAGAGAGGGAGGGAGGGAGAGAGGGAGAAAGTGAGAGAGGGAGAAAGAGAGAGAGATTGATATAGGCAATTCAGGATATTTTCTTTCCCCAGTCTACTTCATCCTTTTCAAGAGGCGAAAGGGAAAGAAAATACCCTAAATTGCCAAATCTGGACTTTCCAAATTGCAATATATATAATCTTGGACTTTTGGAATCACCAAGCATGTTAGTCTGAACAATGGTCCCAAGATGTTCATTCCTTAATCATTGCACCTGTGAATGTTGCCTTTTATGGAAAAGGGACTTTGCAGATGTGATTGAGGATCTTGAGGTGGAGAGAGCATCTTGCATTATCCAGGTGGACTCTAAACATAATCACAAATGTCCTCACATTTGTAGGGAAGCTGACGATTTAACCACAGAAGAAGAAAAGGCAATGTGACCACAGAGGAGAAGTTAGAGTGATGCAGTGACCATGCAAACAGCAAGAGGCAAAATGGAGAGCAAAACACTCCAGTCACACAGTGAAGGAAATGAAGACAAGCCCCATGTCTCTCTCAAGCCATGTGGCTCAGTGCTTCTTGGTTGGGGCTTTTAGCTCTGAAGTTAGAGTAGGTCCTCAGGGAAGAGGAAGGGGTCCACAATCAGGCTCCTGGAAAAGAGAGGGGCTTCCTGTCACTGCTGTGTGTTCCTCCTGAGGGAAGGACCCCTCCCCAGGCCAGTGAAGGGGCCTTACCAGTTCCCATGGTTGGCTTCTGCACAGTGGTTATTCAGCCACCAGCATGGGAGGATTGATGCCTACTCACTCAAATAGGCATCTGGACTTTCTTTTAAACAAACCTAAACAATTGCTCCTTGTTTTAAACACTTCTGTTTCTGTGGCTATTTTCATGTCCAACCAAGGCAAATGGAGAGCCAGGTTGAGGCCCAGCAATTGAAACCTTGCCCGTTTCAGAAGAAATGTCACTCAGGGCATCCTGCAAAGGAATTTCCCACCAGGTACTCCATAATGCCCCTCTTCCATTCAGAGAAATGGGAGAAAGAGGGGAAATACAAAGAAAAAGAAGAAAAATAAAGCAGGAACATGGGGGTAAGAAAGTCCGAAAAAGAGAGAGAGAGAGACCACCGGGTGCTTGTGCGTGACTCTCTTTCACATGGAATTAATGGTGGTTTAATGGGGTATGAAAGAATGTTTTACTGGAAACAATGAGGAACAATTGTCTAGCTCACGTTTCATTTCACAGGTCATTATTGCATTAAGAAGTAAATCGACCAAGTCCGGTAAATAACAGTGTGCGTATTGCCGAGAGCTTCAAACCAACAATTTTAGCCATTGCCAACTAATATCTCTGTCATTTTAACCCTTGCAGGGTAGTGCTAGGGGGCTAAACAATTATAGTCTTCACCCAGCTCTAGTAGGTGAGCATAATTCATTGCCCCTCTAGTCCCTTTTTTGCAAAACCCAGGAGGCCATATTTTAGCATTGTTGTTTTGTTGACGAGCCAGCCTGAGCCCACTGCAGCTCTTGAAAAACAATCCCCATTTTAGTGAGTGCTGCAGGCATCTTTAAACAGACTGCTTTCTCTGCAAAATTAATTGCTGCAAAATGCAGTGCTCCCTCATCGAAGCTTTTGCAAGCTCATACTCAGCTATTTAGATGGGCCATAGATGTGTCTGAGAGAGCCAGGGAAAATGAGCTGCTTTCTTTTATTATAGAAGTTCACATTTGTGTCGCTGAGCATCATCAGGCACCGGACATCCAGGAGTTTCTAATGCCTAAATTCTGCTTCCCTTCACTCAGGGGCAATTGGTGGAGGAGGCAAATGCTAGCATAGGAAATAAATACATCAAAGGTGGGGTAGAGCAAACAGTTGAGTTAAAATACATGTAATAAAAGACATATTTAAATACACACCAAAATAACATTCTCTTGCTTCAACTTATAACAAAAATGAGACAAAAGTCAGGTTATGAATCATAACCCATCAAATGAATCAGGTTTCACTGGTAATTTTTCCATCAAAACTAGATAGATGTTCACCCTGCAGAAGAGATATGGAATCCTCCATGTTTCTAGAATACCTCTGAAGCAAGACAAACAAGGTCTTACTTTTTCCCTGTAAGAGAAGAAAGCTTTCAGAGACAGCATCAGTGTTCCAACGTAATACTTCTTATCTCTGATTCTTTCACCTTTTACAACTAAAACTAACAAATAACTATGGTTGGCTGAATAATAACCTCCCAAAGATGTTCATGCCCCAACTCTGAACATGTGAATATACCAAAGGGACTTTGCCAGAGTGATTAAGGTGATGGATCTCAAAGTGGGGAAATTATCTGGGTTGGCCAGATCTGATCCTATAAACCTCTTAAAAGCAAAGAACTTTCTCTGTCTAGAATCAGATGCAGCAGAAGAAAAGACAGGAGAGATTCAAAGCATGAGAGGAATACAATCCACCAGGGCTGGCTTTGAAGGTTAAGGGGGCCACAATCAGGGAATGTGGGCAACCTTAGAAGCTAAGTGTGACCTCTAAGCCTGCAAGCAAGGAAATGGGGACCTCAGTCTTACAGTCCCATAGAACTGAATCTGGCCAAGAACATGAGTGAGATTGGAAGTGGATTCCTCTCTAGATACTCCAGAAAGGAGTGCAGTCCTGCCAATGCCTTAATTTGGTCTTTGAGAGACTCAAAGCAGAGAATCAGCCAAGTCTAACAGACTTCTGACTTGCAGAACTGTGAAACAATGCATGGGTGTTGTTTTAAGCCACTAAATTTGTAGTAATTTGTTATGGCAGCAATACAAAAGTAGCACATAAGAATTGTTAAGACGTGGGGTGCCTGGGTGGCTCAGTCGTTAAGCATCTGCCTTCGGCTCAGGTCATGATCCCAGGGTCCTGGGATCGAGCCCCGCATCGGGCTCCCTGCTCAGTGAGAAGCCTGCTTCTCCCTCTCCCACTCCCCCTGCTTGTGTTCCCTCTCTAGCTGTGTCTCTCTCTGTCAAATAAATAAATAAAATCTTAAAAAAAAAAAAAAAAAAAAGAATCGTTAAGACGTGATGCCTGAAATGTTCAAGTCATCGTCCCAGCCAGAGCCATGATAAATGGTGGCAACAAAATGGTGGTCACTAGTATTTACTTGGTGCTTATCCCAAGCCAGGCTTGGGGCTAAGTATTTTATATGCATTGTGTCTTTTATAGCTCTAAGGTCTGCTCCTTTGCCTGGAAAGCATTCAAACAGAGTGAATATGGCCTAGATGTAGGGATAGTCTGGTTTCCACATGGGCAATGCTCAAGGAGAGTTGCATCTTACCAACATCACCCAAAAGGGAAGAGATTATTATCCACAGCCACATTAAAAAAAAAAAAAATCAGCTTCAACTCCCTTTCTCCATGGCAATTACTTACTTTCAGGAACTTACATTCAATTTTTATTAATATTTCTCCTGTGAGAGAGTTAAGCAAATTGGAATTGGGTCCTATAGGGAATCCCTAATTCCATAATAAAAAGATTGGCTTCTAGGTCTACGAAAATTTCTTTTCTTCTGTGTCCCTTTTCTTGACATGCTTTACATAATAACCAACTCATTTTTGAGGATTCCATTTGTTATATAAATGAGTTTTACTATCATTATTCTTATTAAAATAATAAGTAATACATATACATGATTTTTTAATATGGCAACTTCCCAGTTGTTCCCTCTGAGCAGTAGTACTGAAGATCAGGATAGCAGAGGGCTAAGAAGCAGGGAGTGTTTTCTTTCTCATTGTGTGTTTTACTGTTTTGTTTATTCATTTAACAAAAATCGCTAGGATAATGTCTTAAAAGTGGAGTTGCTGAGTCAGAACTTTTAGATGGTTACCAGATGCCAAGAGGCTACATCAAATGATATTTGAGAATGAAGTCCAAAAGTCTGAGAACTGTTTCTGTGCACATTCCCCAACATAGAGATGATCACACTTTTTAAATCATTGCCAAGACAATTGCTAAAGCAGTAATATTAATAGTAATTATAGTAGCAGTGGTCACCACTGTCTTAAGAGTAGTGGTGGACACTTCTGTTGAGCTTCTCTCTTTTAATCCTTACAATAATCATAAGTATATAATATTGATGTCTCTACCTCCTAACTGGGGAAACTGAGGCTCAGAGAGGATAAGAAACTTGCTTAGAGTTGCACGTCTAGTAAATGGACACCATCCAGGCAGTAGGATATAGTGTAAAAGCTTTTTTTTTTTTTTAAGATTTTATTTATTTATTTGACAGAGAGAGAGAGAGAGCACAAGCAGGGGGAGCGGCAGAGGGAGAGGGAGAAGCAGGCTCCCCATTGAGCAAGGAGGCCTGATGAGGGACTCGATCCCAGGACCCTGGGATCATGACCTGAACCAAAGGCAGATGCTTAACTGACTGAGCCACTCAGGTGTCCCAGTGTAAAAGCTCTTAACTTGTGCTTTGATTATGAGAGAAATTGAGCTTTTTGTATGTTTACTGGCATTGGTATTTCTTTCTCTGTGAAATACATTTTGGAATCCTTTGACTATTTTTTAAATTGGTTTGCTCCTTTTCCTTCTTAACTATTAGTAAGAATTTTTTGGTATTATCAACTAATTAGCTCTTTTCTCTATGAGTTGTAAATTTTTCCTAGGTTTTTTAGTTTAGTTTTTGATATTCTTTGCAGAACTTTTTAATTCTTAGTCAAATTTATCAAATACTTATCTAATGTTTCCTGGATTTTTATTTATGCTAAGAAATATCCCCATAACTAGAAAAGTATAATCTCACCAACATTTTCTAGTAATTCTATATATTCAATTTTTTCCTCTTTAATCCATATGGAATTTATTTTTATAAAAAGAAAAGTATGGATTTCTCCATTTTTTCCCTAAATGACTACTTAAATGTCTTAATGACATTAATTGAATAATTTCTATTTTCCCATGATTTAAAATGTCATCTTTTTTATAAACTAATTTCTCAAATACATTTGGATCTATATCTGACTTCTAAAATTTTGTTCCCTCAACACATGTATTTTCAGGATATTTTTAATAATTACATTCAAACCATCACAAAATAGCATTAGTTTTTACATCTAGTGAGTGTGCAAATATATGGAGAGAAAACTGAGAACCAGATCAAAGAATCTTCCAGGTCCATAATATTGAAATGAGAAGGTCTGAGTCATCAACTTGTTGAGTACCTATTGGTAAGGCACAAGCATTTTATTTACTGATGGGACTGTTCAAGTATCTCCCTCCATTAAAATGCACATGTGTGCACGCACACACAAACACACATAAGAATATATAAAATAATCAAACAAATAAAACAAACAACATCCATCTGTCTAGGTGTAAAATAAGCTAGCGTTTGAGCTTCTGCCTTCTAAATCATTCAATGCTATTGTACCGAAAGATAGAACACAGCAATGCAGAATTCTTTCATTATTAAAATTTGAAGAATAGGAACACAGTTTACTATTCAATGAAGTCTGGAAATAATCTGGGGAGATGGAGTAGTGGATGGGGGCAGGGGCAAAAAAAGAAAGAAAAGTAAAGAAAATTAAGAAAAAAGAGAGAGCCAGTATATTATCACAGAAAAAAAGTCATGTAATTTCATTTAGTTACAGCTATTCAAAAATAGTCCCTCTTGTGGAACATTGATATTATCCATCTTCTCATACAATAAAGCATAGAAATGTGAATAGACTTTTCAATAAAGGGTCTTTAACTTGAGTAGTAAAATTCCCAGTCTCAGAAAACCTTGATGCTTTATTGGAGGACTGGTTATTTGAACAGTAGCTCCTACTAATGGCAGATAATTCCGATAAGCTTCTTTCTTTTACTGACTGGGTTATATGCCCAGAACCAATTAGGTGATCTGTGGAATGGTTTCTAATTTTGGGCTTAGTTTCTAATCCAAAGAAATCTAAGTTACATCTAACGACCTATAAAAGTGACTTATAAAAATGAAATTTAACAGAGATTAATAGAGTCTACTACACAGGTTACAAAAAAAAAAAAAAATCAGTTCTCTTTCTTTGAACTTCCAGAACTAAGGAAGAAAGATACCCATATGGTAACCATAGCTACAGGTAGTTATTTAGCCCTCGAAATATGACTAGAGCAACTGAGAACTCAATTTTAAGTTGAATATAATTTAATTACTTATAATTTAAAGTGCATAAATGATTAATTGTTGGAAAATACTTAGGTATATTTGGAACAACTTGTACATGTGAATCTACTTTTTGAATTCCAATCTAGATACACATAAAATATTTCTGATGAAAATGTAGTTTCTGAATTGAGATATGCTATAACTGTGAAGTACAAACAAAATTTCAAATACACAATATGAAAAAATAAATGCAAAATATCTCAATAGTTTTATATTGATTAATCTCAAAATGATAATATTTTTAATATATCAGATTAAAAAACATATATTATTAAATTTAATTCCATTTCTTTTTACTTTTTTTAACCTGTCCACCAAAAAATTTAAATTATACTTGGGGTTTGCATTATTATCTCCATAGGATAATGCTGCCTGGATAGATAATGTTCTAGCTTCTACATTTTGGAAAAATCATCAATAAGTTGAAGAATACCACAAATAAGCCAGTTTAGAAATGAAGACCTAAAAACAACCTGTCATATGTTGACAAACAGAAGGAATTTGGAATTTCTTTGCTTGAAAGAAGCATACTGGGTTATTTTTTTTTTTAAGGATTTTATTTATTTATTTGAGAGAGAGAGAATGAGAGACAGAGAGCACGAGAGGGAAGAGGGTCAGAGGGAGAAGCAGACTCCCTGCCGAGCAAGGAGCCCGATGTAGGACTCGATCCCGGGACTCCAGGATCATGACCTGAGCCGAAGGCAGTCGCTTAACCAACTGAGCCACCCAGGCGCCCGCATACTGGGTTATTATAAGATCATTGTTTTACTGGTTTGGATATGTAAAAGGCTGTAATATGGAAAGAATTAAACCTGTACTCTCACACCAAAAGGCAAACTAGGTCATGGGTGATGGAAATCATGGAAAGAATCCTAACAATTAAAATTATTCAAAATATATTAGGTAGCCCTGGAAGGGAGTGAATTCCCACTTCCTGAGAAAGTTAAAGGTAGAGACCATCTATGGACTGAATGAAAAGGGGAACATAATAACCTTCAAGGAACCATCCAAACTAAACATCCTGTAATCTTAGTTCTTTCCAATTGGCATGTATCCCTACAAACTAATGAATTAATATGAGCCAGTATTTCCCAAAATGCATTCTGAAGTACACTAATTCCAACGGACACTAATGTGTAGTATGAATAAGTATTCACTAGTTAAGAAGTTTGAGAAATACCGGATAACACAAATTTAAATAGCATTTTTAAATTTAATTGCAGAACTTATCAGAACCCTTAATATCTTAATGTACATGATAAATCTCCAAAATGGGAATAGTCAGAGTTTTCAAAATTTAGCCATGGACCACATTTTGCACCATCTCCTGAGATGAGTGAATAGGGAACATTCTTTGAGAAAGCTAATACAAAGTATATATTAAATAAATCTGTAAGATTTACTTTGTGGAACAGTTGACTGGCAACCTAAACTGGAATTCTTGACTTTTTTACTCATTCATTCACCCATTTACTCATTTATTCCCTCATTCAGCAAACATTTACTGAGCATATATTATGTTCCAGGGATTATACTAAAAATTCAAGGATCTTTGTCATCAAGGTATTCACAGTCTGGTGAGATGACAGGCTTGAAAGATGATGGCAGGAGAGCATCAGATGTGCTATGGTAGAATTCAGGGATAGGCAGAGCAAGGGCACAAAGAGCCAGAGCCCCAGGTGCATCTGGAAACCCAGGAGCATTCCACAGGGGAGCAGCCACACTGCAACACATTGTCTGCACTTCGAAATATCCTCTTTGCCTGGCTTCCTTCATACATGCTTGTCAAAGCTTTACCTGATGCTCTAGGCTCATGGCAAATTCCATTTCCTTTCTAGGGCCTTTGTCTAGATCCCCAGGTATACGTGGACTCTCCAGGGTATTTTGTGCCAATTTTATATTAACTCATTGTCTCCATCTCGTAGCCTGCCCCTGCCCCCCACATCCATGCACGAGGGAAAGGATGGCTTCTTACCTACCTCGCTGTGTCCTATATAGGATACCCCAACAGTACAGAGTGCCTTGCTCTCACTGGACTCTCAAGAAACATCTAAGTTGGGGGGAAAAAAAAAAACTTACCTCAATTTATTGGGAGAAAGGGGAAGCTACAGAAAAATTACCATAATAAAGTTTTTAAAGATTTTATTTATTTATTTGAGAAAAAAAAGAGAATGAGCAGTGGGGAGGGACAGAGGGAGAGAGAGAGAGAAGATTCCTTGCTGAGCAGGGAGCCCAATGCGGGGCTCGATCCCAGAACTGGGAGATCACGACCTGAGCGGAAGGCAGACGCTTAACTGACTGAGCCACCCAGGGGCCCGACCATAATATTTTTGAGTTCATGACCAAAGTTTCTACTTCATACTGCTCTATTGTTGTCACACAACTGCCAGGGGTTAACATTGGCAAAATGCCAGAGTCTGTTTCCCTCGTACACAGGAAATGGCTATATACATACGAAGAAGAGGAAGTAAGTGAGGCTGTTTTGTGGTCATTATTACCATCGTCTTTCGAAAACGTTATAGTAATTGACAGTTATTTTTTAAAATATAAAAATCGATTTGCTACCACGTAAGATGGAAAAATGTCAATTCTTTAAGAAATATCTCTCGGTGCAGCTCCCCACCAGATGATTTAGACCACATGATGATAATTATCTAGAAGTGGTTCCAAGCCCAGATTTTGGAATTGGACAAATATAGATTTAAATCTTGGTTCTGCACAGTCTAGCTGCGGGACCATGAAAAATTAGTTAGCTTCTCTAAACCCCTATTTCTTCGAATGCTGAAAAGGGATAACAATCCCTACATGTCAAGGTTGTTGAAAGGATAAATGGGAGTATTTATAAACCACTTAGCATAATGCCTGGCACATGGAATATGCTAGATAAATGGTAACTATTATTATTGCTAGTTGGGGTGGATAATTGCTGGAATAATTGCACAGTCTCCGTTTGCTTTGTTCTGTGTAGACAGGACTCTGTGTGAGAAAGGCTGATAGATCTAAGAGAGCTAATACTGGAGAATGTAGAGAAAAAAGGAAAAAAACCTTAGCAAGAGGGTACCACGTACAGCATCGCACATAGTGTGAAAAACACGGGTTCAGTCCTGAATCTTCTATTAATTAGTTTATGGCTTGGCCAAGTTACCTAATATCTCTACATCAGTTTCCACAGCTATAACAGGTAGGGAATAAGAGTATCTACCTCATAGGATATATTCTGTTGATGGGATTACATGAAATAATTCATGTGAAAGTCTTAGCACAAACTCAGAAACATGATGGATATTCCACAAGTATTAGCTGTTAACAGAAGATTTGAGGATTAAGGCAATCTCAGGAAGAATAAAGTGTCCAGATTGAGGAGAGGCAACAGAAATTATTCCCATGGCTCATATGCCTTCTCACATCATCCTTTACAAATCACACACAAAAAGCATTCCAACTCACACTCTGGACAATTTCAAAACACAATCCACCACGGTTATGCCATTCATGGCCTAGAGACGGGACAAGTCATGCGGGAGATAGAGAATCAGGTGAAGGAAAGGTGCTCTTTCGGCTCACAAAGGATCATGGAAAGCTTTGCCCTCTTCTGCTTGGGAGAAAAATCCCTGCAGCCACGCATCCCAAAGATTCTAATATTTTCTGAGACTGTGCTTTTATATTTTAATACCCTGACATCTGGAATCCTAAAAGTCTAATGTTTAACCATAAATATCTGCTGAGATTAAAGAGCTATATACCAAGTTTCAATCTTTGGGGCCTATAATTGCTTGGGAAAAGAGAATGGTATTTTCCCCTCTAGCTAGAAGAAAAAGACCTCTGCAAGCACAGATATTGGCAGACAAACCGTTTCCTCTCTCCATTCTGTCCCCTCATTTTCTCCCTCCCTCTTCCTTCTCCCATTTTATAATACCATCTTGCTGTCATTCCCAGGACAAATGGGAAGAAAGAGAAGCCTAGAAAGCTTAAAGAAAAGACGCATTTCGAGATCTAGCAACAAAGAGTTGAGAAAATGCTCGCCCCTCCGTCTGCAAGCAGCTGAGCGTATGTCTCCCTGTTGCTGGAGCTTTCCCATTATTCAGCTGGAAACCACTTCATCACTCCATGGGCTGACAGTAAAATGCCAGCTTTATTTTCTTTTTTATCAACCTCATCTTTTATTTTTGATTTGAGGTCAGTCACTTTTAAGGTCTCCATAATGGTTTATAACTTTCTCAAGAAGCGACCAAGAAGGAACACCACTTGAAAAATGTTTCTTACCCTTTTGTGGCAAAGAATGGGAAACTCTCACCTGCCCCGAAGATGGATTTGGTCAGAAGTCCTGGTCAGACCACAGTACTTTGCTGGGAATGACGTCAAGGAAAGTGTGGGAAAAGCTTATCATGAGTTTAGGTTTTTAATATAATGATTCAATGTAGAATTTAAAAAATAAACTTAGCATTGAACTCATTTTTATCCAATGCTTCATTATTAAAGTGACAGTTTGAAGTCATTCAAGTCACTTTAGTACTAGCAAAAATAATCTACATTAAAAAAAGTTTAATATATTCTTATTATTCGAAGACTTAATTTAGATTGTGAAGACTCCTATATCTTTTTAGTTCATGTTCTATTCCCTTTCAGAAATATATCCAGTGTGTGTATAAGCAAGTATATTTATGCCTATGGTATTTGGCACAGGGAGCAAATTCTGGATTTTTCATGAAAAATTGAGACTGCTCACTTTTTAAATTAAAAATATTGTCTTCATAACATCCTGTCTGTTTACATCAAAGGAAGCATATTACTCTATAGTTAGTGATTCTCAAACCTTAACACAACAGAATCACTTGGGGAGGTTGTGTGTATGAATGAATGTGTATCTGTGTATATGTGTGTTTAAACACAAAGGCCTGGGCCTCACATACACCTATTCACTCAAAATACCCCCCCAACATGCAAATGAATGTTTACTGTCCTAGATAATACTGATGATAAGTCAGCTACAGAAGCCACTGCCCTAAGCACATCAAATTTACCTCCTCAATTGAAAAATCTTTGGCAAGAAACAGGGTATTTTGTTTTGTTTTGTTTGTTTTTGTTTGTTTTAAAATTTCCAGGCCATTGAGGACCAATTTATATAATTTTAAAAATATAAATTATCTGACCAATTAGACATACAAAATAAAAGCCCCAGATTTTCTTTATTAGAGTCAACAGACATAAAATTACTGTCAAGTTGCTATGTTTCTAAGCGACCGATTCATGTCATTATCTCATTATAGACGAGCGCAAGACTTTGCGGGCCAGCACGCGTCAGCAGACCACCTGTGGGGTGGTGCATCCCTAAGCCCCCCTTAGCTTTAGCTGCCTAACTGCACTGCCTGCTCCCAGTCTGACTCCCACTCCCTATCCATTCATTCCACGGCTGCATGTACTATCTTTTCAGAGAGTGAACATCATCCTCCAACATGCATCCTCCAACATCATCTTATCAAATTTTCCTGGCCTGGGAAGGAGCTGACTCCTGGCTACCTGCAACTACTCCTGTTCCCATTAATTACACACCGGGAGCACTGATCACCTTTCCACCCACCCTCAGACACGCTGAAGCCTCTGTCTCAGAGCCTCTGTTCTGGCTGCTCTCTGTCCCTAGAAGGCTCCTCCCTCTGCTCCGAGCAGTGGCCCCTTGCCCCTCATTCAGGTCTCGTTGGAAATGTAACTCTGTTTCAAATAGCAACTCTCTTATCTACACCTGCGTGCACACAGGCACAACCTTCAATCTACCACTCTAACCCAAAACCCTATACTATTTTCTTCGTACCTCCCATCACTATTGGAATATTTTTATTTGTTTATATATCTCTCTCCACTGGAACATAAGCCTGATGAAAGCAGGAGCATTGTCTTTTTCACAACTGGAGCTCCCATCCTTAGAAGGCTTCGTAGACCGTAGGTGGCCAAAATGCATTTGCACAATGAATGAAAATGCCAACTTCAGCATGCGGCATGCAAAAGCTGCTCAAGGAGGGCCGCCTCCATGTCACCCCCCTTCTACTCTCTACAGCATGGCTCAGAAATCGTAAAATGATGTTGAAAGTAAAGCTCTGACTTCTTCCAGTCTTCTCTCGACCACACAGGTACTCCACATGTATAAACTGGTCTGGGAGGTAAAGCCACCCATTTGTAGTCTGGGACAGACTGGAAATGACTAAGAAGCCAGAGTGGGATGCTCTGGCACCTGTCTAGTCCCACCTGAATGGGATACACATTTCAAGACTTGGTTTTTCTCCATGATTTTGTATCTTCAGATCATCAGCTGCTTCCATAATCAAAAGAAATCCCTTCCAGAATAAAATGCAAATGGTTCTCAGAGGATCTCCCGCTTGCAATTAGCTGCCTTGCACTCTATTGCCATGCATGTTTCAAAGTTGGCTGCAAACGCAAACTTACAGGTAAGTACAAATCAAAATTAACAGCTCACTTTTCCCCTGGCTACACACCCTGCATCACAGAGAGAGCAAAACCCACTGGCACAGTATTCCTTATAGCTGATCCACATGGATAATTTTTGCTTCTAATGCTAGAGTATATGACAATATGCCGAGACCTGTGGATATCTGTCTGGGTTGGTAGCTCCGCTGTGAACTTATATGTGCAAATACAATCTGTATTTTTCAAATTAAAAATAATCCTCAAAGCCAAGGGACTCCAAGCTGTTTATTAATAGATTTGAGACAGAACGTAAGGGTGTGTCACATTCAATGCCACTTGGAAAAAATATGAGAATTGGTTCCAGTGGTCTCCATTTTAATCTCTGCTGCACTCCTCTTCCTGTTCTACAGAATATTATAGATTCTTGTCTTGAAGGGGAAAAATATAAAATAGACACTCCTTCTCTTCAGATTAAATTTGTGCTTTTCTCATCTATCAGATTGTGTACAGGAATTGGAAAGTGGCATACAAGAGAATGGTTTAAAAAATAAAAAGGGATGGGGCGCCTGGGTGGCTCAGTCAGTTAAACGTCTGCCTTCAGCTCAGGTCATGATCCTGGGGTCCTGGGATTGAGCCCCACACCGGGCTCCCTGCTCAGCGGGGAGCCTGCTTCTCCCTCTCCAGCTTCCCGCCCCCTGCTTGTGTTCCCTCTCTTGCTGTCTCTCTCTGTCAAATAAATAAATAAAATTTTTTAAAATAAATAAATAAGAAATAAAAAGGGACATGAATTAGGGAAGGAGGATCTATTCATATTTTGGAAGTCAAAGGAAAACTGTACAATCCTGTCAGCACCTGGAAGACACCATTTATACTCTGTGCTGTCTCCTTCATTGCAAGAAGATACAGGTTGTATTTTTAGTGCAGTAAACAGCAGGTTCTACTGTGGGAATCCTTGTAGTTGGTACCTATAGCAAGCTCATTTAAAATGTTATAAAGCTTTAAAACATCAGGAGTTGAAAGCAGTCAGTCACATACTCTTTCCTATATACATTCAACCACATATACACACACAGGCACACACACAAACACACACTACCAATTATGCTTGTCCACACACTGACAGTAAGTGGGATGTTCTACTGTAATATCTGCTGGAGTTTTACCATTGAATCAGATTTCACAACCACATCAGAGAGTTAAGAAAAATAAAATATACATCGAGCCGCAAGAGCATGTTTATGCCTAACCAGTATATTTATACCACATGGTAAGCAACTATCTGAGTTCATCCAACCACCCCATTACTTACACATGGAGTATTTTTTTAAGATTTTTTAATTTTATTCGAGAGAGAGAGAGCATGCACAAGGTGGGGGGGGGGGGGAGGAGCAGAGGGAGACAGAGAAGAAGACTCCCCGCGGAGCAGGGAACCCGAGGTGTGGCTTGATCCCAGGACCCCAGGATCATGACCTGAGCCAAAGGCAGACGCTTAACAGTCTGAGCCACACAGGCTCCCTACACATGGAGTATTTGATCACCATTTTAGAGCTCCTGTTTGTACCAGACATTTTCAACGCCACAGCCATATGTTTTTAGCACTCACCTTCACACACCAAAGACTGCTGGTAGAACCTACCACTTCCTTCTAAGAAAGGTTTGTTCCTGGCCACAGGAAAGAAGAGAGTTGGCCTTTGTTCAGGGAAAGCCAAGAGGCTAGAGAGTTAATGTCCAGAAGCATCCTTCAGCCAATGACAAGCAGGGATTTGAATATAAACACCTTAGCTTCTTCATAGCTTAGCAGGGATATGTTTAGGTCATGTGCCCAGGGTCTCCTGGAGCTCCCCCCAAGACTTGAGCTCTAGCTGTCCACAGCAGAAACCAGTTTGAGTCCATCCTTCCTGGCTTCACCTCTTTCCCTGTCTTACTTCCCCACTTCTCTCTACTTTCCATGCTTACCCCTTCCCATAAACTACTAGAGTCTAAGCCTTATATCAATGTCTGTCTCTGGAGCAACCCAAACTAAGACACTCTTCAGTCCTTACTATTTTCTGAAATATAATTTCCATTAAATACTCTGGAACACACGTCCCTTGGTACTGATTCTACAGCAATGAGGTCCTCACCAAAAACCACAAGTGTAGAAAACCCTCACAATTATGCCTGTACTTTGTTTGAAAGTAGGATCTTTTCTCCATGGCATAAACACCTATAACAGTGGGATGACTCTTAACACCAACAGGGTAACTTACTATAGAAAGCTATCTGAATAGATATAGTGGCAAATGAGAGAGTAGCTGCCTATCTTTTTTTCGTTTACTATTCTGCACGTATTTTTCTCAATATATACTTTCCGTGCATTTTATTCCTCTGTGCAAAAATGTATTTGTTGTTATATTCAACAGATATGACCAACATATCAAAATGAATATTTACTTAGCATGTTCCACGCACTCAGCACTGACTTTTTAAAACCTATATTGTAGTCCCCACAGCATGTCATCCTGTTGCAAAGATAAGCCTTCAACCTATGAAAATATTTAAGAGAAATGTGAAAAAGTAGTGAAGCATGAAATCGTATGGTAATTAAAAGACTTACGTAGAAACTTCTGTAAATACCAAATGTTAAAATAGCAGTGGTTCAAATGGAAGTAAGGTGGCAACAAGGAAGAAGAGACCTAGGAAAGTCTTGGTTCCAAATTTCCTATTATGGGTAAATCCTTAAACCCGTGACCTAAATTGAAGCCTCAGTTTCTTCTGTACGTTCTCAAATGGTTTGGGGCAAGCAGCATTAATACTCTCCTTGGCTATCAACAATTCATTCACTTGATCAACCCAACAACTACTCTTTGTTGAGCATTCCCCAAATATATAACAACGAACAGGACAAAACTCTTGCCCTCACTAAGTTTGCACTTTAAAAAGCAAACAATAAATCAACCAGTAAACAAGGGTCTTTACAACATAATTTTAAATAGTGGAACTCTAACAAAAAATAAAGCAGGCATAGTAGAGCTAGAAAAGAATGGGGGCATAATTCTTTTGGACCCGGTGACCAGGGATGGCTTCTCTGAGAAGCTATCATTTGAACAGAAGGAGCCAGGTCTGCAAAGAAATGAGAACAGGAGATTTCAGGCAAAGGAAACAGCCAATGCAAAGGCAAGCCCTGGGGTAGGAATAAGCTTAGCATGTTAAAGAAAACATATGACCATGATGAATAGGTAAAAAGGGTGTCACAGGTAGTCAGGGACCAGGTACTACAAGACTTATAGCCTTGTAGTTTGGATTTCATTCCAGGGGAATGGAAAACAATTGGAAAGTTGAAAAGATCACTGTGGCTGCCATGTGAAAAACAGATTGTGGGGTATAAGAACAGAAGAAAGAAGATCAAATTAGGAGGCTATTCCATTCCCTTGTTGGGTGAGAGATGATGATGGTTTACAAGCGAGAGCATTTATATCAGAAAAAGGAATAAAGTTTCGCTCCTAGATTTTGCATGATGATACCAATTATGGAGGTAGGGTCAACTAGGCAAGAAGCAGGCTGGGGATGCAGGCAGAGCTCAAGAATCCATCTGGGGTATGTTGAGTCTGAAATGCCGATTGTACTTCCCAATGGAGTCAGTTGGATATACCAGACCAAAGTTCAGGGCTGGGGATATAAACTAGAAGTCATCAGCAGTAGAAGATATTTCAACCTTGGACTTAGCAAGATTAGGGAGAGAACCAAAGAGATCTGAGAACACAGACCTGGAACATTCATTCACTTAGAACTTAAAAAGGGAAAAGGAGACTAGAAGAGAAGTATGGAAAGAATCAACCACTGAAACAGAAAGAAAGCTGGGGAAATTCTTTAGATTTATGAGCAACAGTTTCCACCTGAACTCAAACAGAAACTCAGAATCCCATTGTTTGTGGACATAGAAAGATGATGATCTCTCTGGGGTTCCAGCTATTAAAACTGATCCCTAAATGGGGTCTGGTTGCATAAGCAAGAAGAAGGAATTTTGAGTACAGCCCTCGGGGGACAATGAACAGATAGAGGAAAGGAAGGAAGCTACAGGACATCTACTCCACCACCCTCCCCAGAGTGAGAGCCTTTCTGTCTGTCCAGAGGGAAGAGAAATGTTGACGCGGATGGCAGAGGAGCAGGTTCCCTGGCTGACTGGAGTGCTGCTCCAGGTGCAGGTGAGCATGCTAGTGAGAGGATGTTCGCACTTGGGCACAGAGCTGCGTGTTGGGAATCTGCGCATTATACAGAGACATAAGCGATCTCATGGAGCGAATCACCATGCTGTCATGGCATTGCTTAATCCCTCAGTGTTCCTGTGATAGCACAGACTCCAACTGGAACTCAATTCCTCTCCTGGCTCTTTTGTTCCCACTAGATGACCCAGCCAAACCAGCTCCTTCACATGCATCCTCCCTCTGCTGGAGGCATCAAGTTCAGATATAACCAACCTGTGTTGAAGAAGGATCCAGTCCACTCTGCCTCCGTTTTAGGAAATACAGACACTGGTGGAGGCAGACCCAGGGCTCTCCCATCCAGATCCTTAAAGAGGTATTTTCTTGGATCTTCACAATCTGATTCAGGGCAGACCAGCATTCCTAAACCTTTCCTGTGAAGACAGACAGAAAGCAACCCTCTCATTCCATGATAAGCAACACAAAGAAAACAGATATTGGTAGAGCTGACATGAAAAAAGAAATTCGGGATGCCTTGGTGGCTCAGTCGGTTAAGTGTCTGAGTCTTGGTTTTGACTCAAGTCATGATCTCAGGGTCTTGACATCGAGCCTCACGTCAGGCTCCACACTCAGGGTGGAGTCTGCTTGTCCCTCTCCCCCTGCCCCTCCCCCCCAAATAAACAAATAAATAAAATCTTAGAAAAAAGAGAAAAAGAAATTCAACAGGATTTTATTACTAATAATGTGCTACACAAATACAAAATAAAACTCTATAGAAAATGTTATTTCCCCATTATATGGGCAAAAAGAAAGACATTCTTATAACCAAATATTCTAGATACCTGAATATATAATCTTTGCTTCAATTGCTAATTTTGTAAGAAGCAAGATAAAATAAAATGCTCCTTCCTCTAATATCTACTGAACATAATGTAATCATTTCTTTATGAAACTTTGGGGCCTTGCAGGACTTTAAAATTATTATTATAAATATCAATTCTATTTGTGCTATATACAAAGTAAAAATACATATTTTCATTCAACAAATATTTATTGAAAGCCTACATTTATATGTTGGGGAATACAGTGGTGATAAAGACAGACACGGTTCCTATACTTTCAGAATTGAGAGTCAGGTGGGTTATATAAACAAGTTATAAACAATTATAGCATTGAATTATAGAGCATTTATTTGATTTCCCCTGGTCTAATAATTTTAGGTACCACTGGTAATAATATTAAATATTTATTGTATGCCAACTATGTGTCAGGTATTAATAATACAAAGAATCAGATGCTAATATCATTTAGCTTTATAACTATTTCATCCCATAAGTAAGACATGAACCTAAGGAAAATTGGGCAGGAGAAAAAATGACAGAATAAAACAAATTGCAAAGCTCATAATGTTTAGGTACCAAAAAAAAAAATAGGCTCACGGATGGGCATTAAAAAGAGATTGGTGTTGGGCCAAACATATTAACTTTCTAATTAGGGCAAGTTTTCCTGATTCTTTTCTTTCAGCTAAAGGAGTTTTCCCCAATGTTGTGGGGAAAAGAAAGTAACCCATTATCCCTGCTCTTAACCTCCCCACTCCCTTTTATGACAAAAAGAATGCCTCATCTAGTTTTCATATCCCTGTCTAAAAGTTCCAGATCGTATGTTCAAGAACAGTAGTTACACAGGGTCTGAGTGCCAGTATCTAAGCCACTTCACTCAGTGCAGGGATTTCTGACAACAGAAATCCTTTGACCTCCTAGTCCCTGCACAAGGGCTCCTGAGCCTGCTTCTGAAAACTAGTGACACCATACTCCATGGAAGATTCAAGAATTAGGGTAAATATTTTTCCAGTGATTTTGAAAACACCCCAAAGAAGTATCTCTAATAAAGATAAAACAATGAAACAACAATAGTAAAATTAGCATTCTATCACTTTTGCTCTCTTTTTTAGCCAGAAAAAGTCACATGGCTGAGCCCAAATTCAAGAGGGAAATAGAGCCTCTGCCTCTGCTATAGGAGAGATTGCAAAAATCTTATTTCGAAGGGCATGAACATAGGGTAAAGAACTCGAGCCATTCAATCAATCTACCATATCTTTCCAGAAAACTTATTTCTATTTACATTGATGATCTTATTCTTTTCTTTTAAACATGCTTAAGGATTTGAGGAATTGCCAAATACTTCATAAACATGGCTTATTATAAATACTAAAACTGGTACCTAGCTTGTAAAGGAGGAAAATAGAACTTGTTTTTATCTTTGATCTTTAGCATCCTGGTCCTCTCTGCTGTTATTGGATGCATGATCCCAGTGCTCTCCACATTTGGCAGGATGCAGACATCTAGGTCATCACTATAGCAACTCTTCACAAAACTAGAAAAGGTGACATCTGAAAAAAATTTAAGATATCATAACATTGGATCATAGAACCTACCAACCACAAATACAGAATACAGAACTAAATATTCTTATACCAATGCATATCTAGGAGTAAATTTAAGCCATCCATGGTAGTTCCAGGAGTTAACATAAATCCCAATTTAAAATATCAGTAGTTCTTCCAGACATGGACATTGTATGCAAAAGAGAAGAGTATTCCAACACATTAAAGTCTTAAGAGCAATACTTTTCATCAAAGTTTTGATCATGATCCAGTGGGAGTGAGTACAATAGTACCAAAGAGATCTGATGGAAGATTAACATCATAGGTTATGTTTATAACTGGTTCTAATCCAGGTTACCCTATCACCTACTAACCAACTTGGGTTAGCACAATTTCTGCATCTGTTTTCTCCTTTTTATAATAGGAAAAAGAACATCTACCTAGAGAATTGTCATATAATCAAATTAAATAATCACTGGGAAAGGTCTTCAACATAAATAAAGCAATGACTTTTTAAGGAGCCACTCACTGTCATTATAAACCACCACTGTGCTCATCAATAGCCAGCAGGTTATCAAGTGGACAGTAACCACTGGACTACATTGTACCCTCTTGCTGATATAATTTCTGAACGCTATTGAAGATCCTACGCACAGATGTATGAAGATCCTAAGCACTACACTGCTTGGAAGCTAAAACCTCCTACCTTGAAGTTTCATCATTCCTGAAATTAAATGGCCATTCCTCACTCTGTGCCATGGCTCCTGAGGCCACCGATTTGGTTCTGAGGTGAATACAGGCCACAAAATACCAACTCGGCCCCCTCTTGGATTGGAAGGAGCACGATCTCTTGATGTCATGTTGGCAGAGCGAGGCTTAACTCTGTCCTGAATGCAGTCAAAAGAGGAGCTCGTGGCCACAATGACTGAATTCCTAAGTACAACTTGTACATTTTCAATGTGACCCTGTGGAGCAGAAGACACATACACTGCTGCCAAGAGACCAATAGTATTATCCACCAGAGTGATGTCCTCTAGCTCCACACTGTTCTCCGCATGCAGCATGGCGCCATAGTCAAAGTTCTTGAAAGCCAAGAAGCCAGAGATACCAGTACAGTTGTCAAGCCCATTTTCCTTGTAGAGATGAAGGCCATGAAGGCTTGAGTGGGCCACATTGTCAGACCAGCGAGCTTCAGGAGAGGAACACCTGTGGCCTCGGATGTGAAAGCCAAGTCGCTCCGATCCTGCCACAACATTGCCATAGAGGCTGATGTCCCTTGCCTGGTTCACTTTGATTCCTGCCACCCACACGGTGGACCATGCTGACTGTGTCATCAGAACCACAAGGTTATTAGAGAGAGAAAAGTTCTGACCCTCCAAGTCGATGCCATGGCCAACTGTGCCAAACACTAGATTGTCCTTTAAAATGATCCCGTGACTGGCAGCCACACGAATGCCCCCACTGCAGCTCTGGTGCAGAGTGGACGATATTATCCAGGATCCTGCCGACGCATTAGTGAGTTCAATGGCTGAATACAATGGTGACCCAAAGTTCTGAATTTCCACATTTGAAAATTGAAGGACACCTGCAAACAAAATGCAGATCATCAGGTACTTTCTCCTGCCCTACAGAAGGTAGAAGGATGGCCCATTTATGGGCATTAGGAGATGCAGAAAATTTTTTTAATGTAATAGTTTATTCTCAATACCAGCACTGTATTTCACACAATGAGTCTCACTAACAACATATGCATCACCCGAAATATCACATGAATGCTTGCCAAGGTTTCATGTGCAGTCTGAAGAGTCTGGCAATAGGATGGGGGAGAGGAAAGACAGATAGGGAAGAGAGATAGGCTTTGGAGATGAGCACATTAGCTGGCAGATTCCATGTATTTTTCTGCTGAGCTGGTCAAGGATCTGGAAGAGAACGAAGGAAGTACGGGTTCCTGGCCACTCACCTCAATGCTGTGTCTCCTCTCAGCGATCCCATGTGAAAGGTCTATTGCCATCCTCACAAAGATATTACAAGAAGGAATATAATGGTCAATTATATAAAACATATTTTTAAATCACTTTAAAGACCCCATAAAGTCTTTTCTGTATTTTTATCCCAGCCACACTGTGGTCCCTGTCTCATTTTCACAATAAAAAGATTCTCTACATCTTCTACATCAGGAGAGGATAGTGAATTATTTAGTCTTACCGAGGAATTTTTTGGTATTAATTTAAGTAGATACTTCAAAAATACAGTATGAACTACAGCCACTAGATTGATTTAAAAATATAATGAGCACTAATATGTCAATGTATATACTCTCAGTAAAATAGATGAAAACACGATTATAGAAAAAAATGAGGTGAATTAATAACTTTTGCACCTACCTCTCATATAGTGCTCATTAGGTACCAGGCACTGTTCTAAGTCATATCTCAATAATGCATGGGTGTTTTTGTATATATGTGTGTGTGTGTGTGTGTGTGTGTATATATTTAAACTCTTAACTTCACAAAAATTCTACGAGGTGGGTACAATTATCATCCCCATTTTACAGATAAGGAAACTGAGGTAGAGAAGGTTTAAGTAACACACTACACTTGGGACGTAGGCAAATGTATAGAGGATGTACTATTAACCCCCACGGAGGCACACTGTGGGGAGTGGGAGACGTGGTGGAATAAAAGGAGCAGCCTTGCATTGGGGTTCAGGTGACTGCACTACAGCTAGCGTGCCCAGAATTAGTCATGTGCCCTTAGCTGCATAGGTCACAACTTTATCCCTCACGTTACTTCTTTCTTCTTTTTCCTTTTTCTTTTTTTTAAGATTTATTTATTTACTTGAGAGAGAGAGAGAAAGAGCATGAGCAGGAGGGGCAGAGGGAGAGAGAATCCCAAGCAGGCTCCTTGCTGAGTGTGAAGCCTGATGTGGGGCTTGATCCCAGGACCTTGAGATCACGACCTGAGCCAAAACCAAGAGTTGGACGCTTAACTGACTAAGCCACCCAGGCGCCCCTTTTTTCTTTCTTTTTCTAAAGGTACTGCCAAAGATGAACTATAAAGTTATTTTTCTCAGTAAAATTGGAGGGAGCTATAGTGTTTCAGTAATAGTATTTAAAGTTCAAAAGTAGTTCAGCCTAAACCCTCCACCTTCCCCACTCCCTTTTCACAGAGGAGAAACTAACATCCGGCTGCCATGGAGGACCAAAGCATGGTCTGGAGGACAGATGAAGTGAAAGATGATGTATGTGGAATGCCTGGGTGGCTTAGTCAGTGGAGCGTCTGCCTTCAGCGCAGGTCATGATCTCGGGGTCCTAGGGTTAAGTCCCACCTAGGGCTCCTTGCTGAGTGAGGAGCCTGCTTCTCCCTCTACCCCTCCCCTTGCTTGTGCTCTCTCTCTCTCTGACAAATAAATAAATAAAACCTTAAAAAAAAAAAAAAAAGATGATGTATGTCTTTCTGGGGTTCCTGGGTGGCTCAGTTGGTTAGGTGGCCAACTATTGACTTTGGCTCAGGTCATGGTCTGGGGTCCTGGGTTCGAGCCCCACGTGGGGCTCTGTGCTCAGTGGGGAGTCTGCTTGAGAGTCTCTCCCCGATCCTCTCCTTCTGCCCCTCCCCCACTCATGTTTTCTCTCTCTCTAAAGTAAATAAATCTTTAAAAAAAAAAAAAAAAGACCATGTATGTCTTTCTTTGTAACCAGGTGATAGGATTCCAATATATCTAAATTTATCAAATGACACTGATTAAGGAGGCACTGGTAGATGGTATAGAAATATTCACTGAATGATAAAACATCCAAAAACTATTTCTCTGGTGGTAACATTTTTGACAGTTCCCTCACCAATAGCACACAGCTGAAAGGGCTGTTGAACCTGTCTCCATAAGACAGTGGCCCAAAGGACACCAAATGCTAGATTCCGCACATAACTAGCTTATTTTATAGAGTAGAAAGTGGTTCTAGAATCTCAGGCAAGGCAATATATCAGTATTATTTTAATTTGTGGGGGGTTTTTTGTTTTTTTTTTAAAGATTTTATTTATTTATTTGAGAGAGAGAATAAGATAGAGAGAGCATGAGAGGGGGGAGGGTCAGAGGGAGAAGCAGACTCCCTGCCGAGCAGGGAGCCCGATGCGGGACTCGATCCCGGGACTCCAGGATCATGACCTGAGCCGAAGGCAGTTGCTTAACCAACTGAGCTACCCAGGCGCCCTAATTTGTGGTTTTTTTTATGTCTTATACTTACATGGTTATAATTCATAGTTTTAAATCATACAATATCTTTTTACTCGTGTGCATATTAACCAGTGGCTGAAAGCTAATGGATGAAAGACCTCAATGTGAGACAGGAATCCATCAAAATCCTAGAGGAGAACATAAGCAGTAACCTCTTTGATATCAGCCACAGCAACTTCTTTCAAGATACATCTCCAAAAGCTAGTGAAACAAAAGCAAAAATGAATTTTTGGAACTTCATCAAGATAAAAAGCTTCTGCACAGCAAAGGAAACAATCAACAAAACAAAGAGGCAACCCACAGAATGGGAGAAGATATTTGCAAATGACACTACAGATGAAGGTCTGGTATCCAAAATCTATAAAGAACTTCTCAAACTCAACACCCAAAAAACAAATAATCAAGTCAAAAAATGGGCAGAAGATATGAAAAGACACTTCTCTGAAGAAGACATACAAATGGGTAATAGACACATGAAAAAATGTTCATCATCATTAGCCATCAGGGAAATTCAAATCAAAACCACATTGAGATACCACCTTACACCAGTTAGAAAGGCAAAAATGGACAGGAAGAGAAACAACAAATGTTGGAGAGGTCGTGGAGAAAGGGGAACCCTCTTACACTGTTGGTGGGAATGCAAGTTGGTACAGCCACTTTGGAAAACAGTGTGGAGGTTCCTCAAAAAATTAAAAATAGAGCTACCCTATGACCCAGCAACTGCACTCCTGGGTATTTACCCCAAAGACACAGATGTAGTGAAAAGAAGGGCCATATGCACCCCAATGTTCATAGCGGCAATGTCCGCTATAGCCAAACTGTGGAAACAGCCGAGATGCCCTTCAACAGATGAATGGATAAAGAAGATGTGGTCCATAAATACAATGGAATATTACTCAGCCACCAGAAAGGATGAATACCCAACTTTTACATCAACATGGATGGGATTGGAGGAGATTATGCTAAGTGAGATAAGTCAAGCAGAGAAAGTCAATTATCATACGGTTTCACTTATTTGTGGAACATAAGGAATAGCATCGAGGACACTAAGAGAAGGAAGGGAAAAATGATGGGGGGAGGATTTGGAGGGAGAGACGAACCATGAGAGACTATGGACTCTGAGAAACTAACTGAGGGTTTTAGAGGGGAGAGGGGTGGGGGGATGGGTTAGCCCAGTGATGGGTATTAAGGAGGGCACGTACTGCATGGAGCACTGGGTGTTATACGAAAACAATGAATCGTGGATCACTACATCAAAAACTAATGATGTACTGTATGGTGACTAACATAACATAATAAAATTTAAAAATTTTTAAAAAATAGTAAGTACTTAAAATGTCTTGAGCATTTACGTGAAGAATTAAACAAAGATTATGTTCACAACTACTATCCTATTTTTCCTTTTGAAAATCACAATTGTAAGTATAAATGGCTGGATGTTATTGGTCAGAAAAAGAATGACAGGGGCCTCCAATTTAAAAGTAGGAATTGTAAGTCCTGGCCCAATTTTCTATCCTATAATTGTTCAACACCCATAGCTGGCATCCTTGACCTACACCTGCTGATTCTACTTCATCCAGGCTCTGGAGTATATTTACAGAAAAATGCAAGGCTTCTTAATTTAGTGTGGGAAACTGGATTAGATTCTAGAACAGAAAGGGACATTAGTGGAAAAACAGGTAGAATCTGAATAATATCTTGAATTTAGTTAAGAGTAAGGCACCCATGTTAACTTTTTGGTTTTGACAAATGTAGCAGATATGTCAGATATTAACAATAGGGAAGACTGGGCAAAAGGTACACAGGAACTCTCCATACTATGTTTGCCACTCTTCTTGAAGTCTAAAATGATTACAAAATTAAAAATTTATTTAATAAGGGCTTCAGAATCAGACTTGAATTTGAATGTTACCTCTGCCACTTTCTAGCTGGATGACTTTTCTTACTCTTCACTTACTTTCTTTATTCCCATTTATGGAGCACTCAATACATAGCAGTTCCTTTACTAGAAAAATGGTGATGAAAGATGCAACCGTACCCTCAAGTTGTTCACAAGCTCTTAAGTGAGTTTCACACATAAGCAGGCAATTTTATTACAGTTTCCTCATCTATAAAAATGTCTCTCTCACAAAGATATTAGGATTGCATGAGATAAAATAGGCATGAAAATCGGCATTAATCCCAGTCTATAACATCCCTTCCCCCCCGGGATGATTTAAGAAACCCTAGATCAGCAATGCCGGAAATTCAAGACCATGTCAGTCTTGCTGCTCATTCAGTTCTGGCCTGGTGCTAACCTGTCAGAATTGGCTTTCTATTCTGTGATCATGTTCACATGGCCTGCAGTGTCAGTTAAAAGGGACCCTGTCTCATTTCCAGAAGACCAGGACTCAGCCTGTGTCTCAGTCTTCTAAAGCATGGTTTCTCAATCTCAACACTATTGACATTTCAAACCAGAGAATCCTTTCCTGTGGGAGGCTGTCCTTGCTTTGTAGGATTGCAGGATACACTGTAGGCTCTTTAGCATCTACCTACTAGATGCCAAGAAGCTCCCCCAAGCTGTGACAAGCAAAATGTCTCCAGATACTGTCAAATGTCTTTTGGGGGGAGGGGAGGAGCAAAGTCACTTCTGTTGAGGACTCTTGGACACAGAGCCTATGGAAAGAGAGCTTGTTCCATGGGCCAGAAATCCTGAACTTTTGATTTAAGTTCGGTACGTATATTGCCGTTTACCATACTGGTAGAACAGATGTGCCAACAAAAAAGTGTTTCATGCTCAATATATTTGGGAAGTAGTTAGATCCTTTATTCCAGGCCTTCTCAGAGCCTTTATTATATTCAGGTACTCAGTGACCTTCTAAGATGGAGCTACAGTGATATCCTTTCCCGAATTTATTTGACCAGGAAACGATTCTAGAATAATATTTAAGGGATACAAGTTTAAGAACAGGGTCCTAATCAAATAATGTTGCAGCATTCCAAAAAAGTTAAAGCTTGAAAGAAATGAGAAAGATTGAACTGATCCTTAACGTAGTCTAGAATATGGAAATCATTTTTATTTAAATTTATGCTATTAATTTATAGCATGAGCTGAGGCCTACCATCAGATATAGCATGCTACTGGGAAAGAGTAATAGAAATTCAGGAAAGAGATAAAACTCAAGTGGTCATTAAATCATCTATAATTTCAAAGCAGAGGAAATTTCACATCTGCTGAAGATGTTTTCTTTGAGGTAAAAATGTGCATATGTGCTGATCGCTAGTATATTATTTTAACATCACACTGATAATTAAGCACAGATTAGAACTGAAAATTCATAGTTTCTCAGAGCACAAAGGAGCCATCTAATTTGAACGTTTTGTTTTATAAATGAAAATTCTCACAGTTGGAATTTCTGAAAGTCCCAGATGAATAGGCTCCAATCGGTAATGCTTAGTAACTTAAAATTCCATTTACCTGAAAATTCCTCACTGCTGGATATTCTGAAGGACCCCACAAGTAGTCTCGCCCTGCATGATATATCAGGCTGGATTTGTATATTTCGGGTCAAAAGTCCAACCTCTGCAGCCAAACGAACGTATCGGCCATCCTCCATGACATGGACGCTTCCTGGGGCAATAGGAATTGGGCAAGAAAAAAAAAAAAACTTTAAAAACCTATTTCGGAAATTGCCAGCTGGGGACCCAGAGAACCTGACAAATGAAAACACTCCTTTCCCCTCGGAAGTCCTACCAACATTAAGGTTGCTTTTCCTCAGGCATTCTCCACAAATGTCAGCTGAGAAATGAAAAGCTCGTTCACATATCTCTCTTCGGGATCAGAGTGAGAGTGTTCGAGCAAGAATTCATTTCTCCTTAATAACTGTGGGTACTGGGACAAGGAAGTCAGGGCACACCTGTCCAATTAGTGGGGTCCCCAACCTCCTTCCTTAAATTCATTCATAGGTGTGAGACTTGAGTGTTTGGTTGTACATCGTCCGTGGACCTCCTCAAAGAGAGTGAAGAATCCCAGACTGACTGAGGCAGTAACCGAGCTAAAGCAGCAATGTATAGGAGTAAAGGGACAAAGAGCAGTGGCAGTGTCCTCTCATGATGGATCTTAAGCTCAGAATTGCCTGAAGGAGCCCCCTAAGGGACAGGAACGGAGTGCCCTGCTGGTCTGTTCCACTGAGCTCCATTTACACTGCACTTTGCATCTCCTGCTGGAGATTTCTCCACTTTTTAAAAAAGAAATCATCCTTGGAACTATGATTTAGAAATAGCTTTAGACATAATCCTGCTGAATACATGTATGTTCCTCTCCCATATCAGAGACAAAAAGATATTCCCTAACCCCTCTATTTCCATGTTTTATTACTTATTAGAGTTCTTGGATTAAACATATTACTTGGACTGAACCTGGAACCTCATGGCTATTTATAATTTATGTGCAAAGTATTTGAACTGTGCATAATGTATAAAAATATTTACACTTTTTTTGTGAAAAAGATATTTGGCTTTTTATCTTTTTTTCTTTTTAATAGTAGTAGTAGTCAGTACATAAAGTGTCAGGAAGGACACATTCCTGAGTATGGAGAAAGAAAACATTATTTACAATAACTGTCGAATTCTAAGTGATTGTATGATTCAGTGTGTCAAGAAATGAACTGGAAATTCAGCTCCCCTGAGGTTTATTCTGGCTTAGCCATGGAAATGCCCAGTGACCTTGAACAACATGCTTAACCTTTCTGCTTGCTTCTAGACTTGCCATTATATATAAAAAGTAAAAGAACAAAACAAAAAATTCCTTCACATCTAAGTATTCTTTAAAAGTTAAGCAATACAATTAATGAGGGAATAGAGGTAAAGCCTTCTAGGATGAGTCTAGGGAGCAGCAAAGTATTATCCATCCCCTCTGAATGGCCACTGGACACAAGATCCCCAGGCAGGTTGCCAAACACATTCTTCCTGGCTCATCCTTTTCCCTTCTCCAACAAACCAAAGCCTTACCAACATGCCGGTGTTTGAGCCGTTCATGGATCTTAACATGGTGAGCCTGGACTTCTTTCACAGTGAGGACCTCTGCTTCATGAGGCTCATAAGAAGAGGAGCTAAGGACGATTTTGTCATGGGGCCGCCAATCTACTGTATCCTCTACTATAATTCTGTAATAGCATAAAAATAGTATCAAGTCTACTGGCCATGCAATACAGATCACCTACTAACTCCAAAGAGGAAAGGAAATCCACTGCAACCACCAGTTCCCACCAGGGAGACTGACTTAGAAATAACAAATCAAGACAGAGAAAAAAGGCTTCTGTGAAATGTTTAATGTTCATGGAGTCAATGGTGTGGCTTACGTGTATACATCACAAGGATTGCAAAGAGATTCTGTAGCCATAAGTCCAAGGTAAACGAACAAGAAAGAGTAAAAGTTCCAGAGTTTACTCTATGCCAACTACCCATGGTTTCTTAGAGCAGGCATCTTCCTCCCTGATTGGGAAACAGCTTGTATAATAAACGTGTTTCGGAAGAAATTTTTTCTCACATTTTCTAAAGAACTGTTATGTCATTTTTTGGACAATTTATCATCATGTATTAAGGCTCCTACCTTCATGGTCAGACAGATATAATGTGGATCCTAGAGATGCCACTTACCAGCTCCGTGACCTCAAGAAGTCACTTTTCTGAGTTTCTCATCTTCCTCTTAAAAGTGCCAATATTGAAAGCTCCCTTCTGACATTCCCATGTTACTGTGGGGACTAATGGGATGCATTTCTTGAGTGTTGTGCTTCCACCACAATATGAAACAACGATGGTTTTGTTCATTTTCATTTTTTTAACTCACATTTAATAAAACCTCTGTTCAGTCTTTCACTGCCGCCTAGCTTTTCCTAGTGAATATGTCTGCTTTATTCTTCATTCACAGTCATTACCAACTTCAATGGCATAAGTTTATTTTAATAACCTGCCTCTTTTGCTAATGTCCACATTTTAGGAAGCTTTGACAAGAGAGTCTCCTCTACCCATAAATATTCACCCAGGCAACAAGTCCATGTGAAGGCTATTCCATCATGAAACATTTATTGATTGAACACTGGTAGGCACCAGACACTATAATAGGTGCTAGAGGCGTAAGGGTAAATAAAACATATGTCATTTGCATTTTTAAAAATGACAACTTAGATTTTGACTAGTAGACAGCCTTAAAGAGTTTACTGCAAGGGAGGGGAAATACACACGTGTTTCTATATAATATTAACACCAAAAAAAAAACCCAAATAAATTACAGGGGATCGTTTGTGGGTCAATGGTACGAGTCTGCTATGAACCAAAGATCATAACTAATTCAAGTCTGTACACCTGAGCTTAGACAGAGAGAGTCACAGAAAAAAAGACTACTGTCAATTGCTATAATTTTAATGAAAGAATTTAGTCTTACCTTTGTTCCTGATTTGTAGTGACATCCTAGTTACAGAATATTAAAGCAACTGCTAGTTTTTTTTTTTTTTAAAGATTTTATTTATTTTTTTGACAGAGAGAGACAGCGAGAGAGGGAACACAAGCAGGGGCAGTGGGAGAGGGAGAAGCAGCCTTCCTGCGAAGCAGGGAGCCCAATGCGGGGCTCGATCCCAGGACTCTGGGATCATGACCTGGGCTGAAGGCAGACGCTTAACGACTGAGCCACCCAGGTGCCCCGCAACTGCTAGTTTTTAAAAGCAAAGTAACTAAACTCCAAGAAAGGAAACAACAAAGCTCAAGACTAGATCATTGAATGGAGCCAGAGGTTGGATCAGGACAAAGGAAGACTCCTGATTAAATCCAGGTTCTTTCCACTAAATAACATTGCCTCACCTGTCTGACTCATAGTCCTTCCCCAGCTAAATGGTAATAAAAAGCAATACTGGGGTGCCTGGGTGGCTCAGTCAGTTAGGCGTCTGACTTTGGCTCAGGTCGTGATCTCCGGGTCCTGGGATCCAGCCCAGCATGGGGCTCTGCTCTTAGCAGGGAGTCTGCTTCTCCCTCTCCCTCTGCCCCTCCCCTCTGCTTATGCTCTCTCTCTCAAATAAATAAATAAAATCTTAAAAAAAACAATACGCCCACATCTCAGAATGATATCAAGATAATCCACAAAATTATGAAGAGTCTGTGAACCATACAATGGAATACTATGCAGTCATTTAAAAAGTGTATTGTAGCAGAGCATGAATTATAAGACATTTTGTTCATGATGTTTGGATTGAAAAAATCAGAATATAAAACAATATGCCCAATTTGTTTTTTAAATAAAAACAATCCATGCAGAGAAAACAGAAGACAGGAAAGATGCACAGTAAAATGTTAGTCCACCTATGGATGGTGAGTTTATTAGTGATTTTCCCTTAAACCTAAATTTTCTAACTTAACAGAAAAAAAAAATACTTTTTTTAAAAAGAAAATAAGGCTATGGATAAAAAGTCACACCAGAGTCAATTAGCAGCACAAATGAAACTGATCCTTTCCTTCATAGTCAGTATTATCTAGATAATCTTTTATTATTACCCATACTGCTGAATAAAGTTCTTCAGACGATAGGCACTATAATGTCCTGAAAAGTTTCTTATGAAATGAGTTGAAACTCATTTCTTGTGGACACGGGGGATTTTTACTGCAGTGACTTTGAGATCGACGCTGACCTCTGGACCATTGGCCACAGGGTAGTCTCCCCACAGGAAACAGTACAGCGCTGCCATGAGCTGTTTCTCCCAGAGACAGCCTGTGAGGCATGACGAGGGCCCACACCTGCTCCTAGGGACTTCCAGAGAGCTCCGCCCAGGCCTAAAAAGAGCCCCTGACCCTGTGTTGGGTGGGGCACTAGGGCCCCTCCGTCTCTGTCTTAGGAGGCCTGCCCTATATTCCCTCCTGCAAGGCCCACCTTGATGGGGCCAGAGTCTGCGTAGACAACCATCCCCAGCTAGTCAGCTTCTGCTGGGACCGGCTCCATCCTCCACCCCAATGGCCCCGACTACAGCTGCAGCTTGTACTTGTGAACACTGGGAGTAGGCATGTGCAATGTTGGTAGAAGATAGAGCCCACCCTGCCTGCTTGCCTGTCCCAGACTTTTTTTTTTTTAGAAAGAAGTCCATGTTCTTCAATGTTGTACAAAAAAGAATGGGTAGACCCAAAAGTAAATTAAACATTATCACATTTATTTATACCACTATCTAGTTCTTCATATTAATTTTACTATTCAAACAAAAGAAAATAGGTAGCAATTTAGGGATAAGAGAAAGAGATAAAAACCAAAAGATTCTTTTTGACCATGTTTATCCTACATTGTGTCTACACCGAGTGCTCACAGAGATGGCTTCTTTTTACTTCGCTGTACAGGAATTCTGTTGTATATAAAACTGAACCTGCTCAGAAGCTGAGGGACACTAGAAATGATGGGTCCATCTCCTGGTGCACTGTCATACAATTCAAACAACGGTGCAGCTACCAGCTTGTAATTTTTAGGGACTGCAAACAAGGCAGTGTATGGTATGATAAGGATAGATGCATGTCATCGTACATTTGTCAAAACCCACAGAATGTACAACTCAAAAAGTGAATCCTAATGTAAACTGAAATGAATTAAACTTCATTCCCTAACTTCCTTAAATAAGGGTTCTGCCCCAGCCAGATGAATCTGCTCACTCTCCCAAGAAATAGCTATGTGCTTCTCACCCATCACTTAAAATATCATTGTCCTTACTCTGCCCTTCAGTCCACTCATTCTTAAAAACTGAATGAAGTTCCTTTGCCTTCAAGAAATCTTCCCATGGGGGTCCCTTCCCCACTGAACACCCAACCCCCACCTCTGTTCCACCCAATTTTGACATCATAGATACCACTGCCTTGCAATTGATTTTGTATTCTTGCTTTCTGTGGCCATTCAACTTTGATACTGTTAGATAATATTCAATAAAAATATGGCTACCTAGCTATATAAACACTGCAGCACATAGCAATGTTCTTGACAAAAAGAAAAAAAAACTATTGAAATCATTAGCCTGAGTTTTATATGAAAAATATAAATGAACTTAAGCTGACCTTTTCTATTGAGTCTTCTGAAACTTTGCAGGTTCATGAAAATTAATCTCTCTCCTATACTCCTGAAGCCTTGGGAATCCCTATGTCACAAGGACAGTATACATATGGCAAAGGAGTATGGCCCCTTCCACTTCTGTGTCCAAAGAGCAATAGTGGTAACTTCTAAGAAAGTCATGGTCCCCGTTATCAAGAACTTAGATGGTTCTGTAGGTCAAGTATCAGTTTTCCTTCAATTCCAGCATCCACTCTTTCCACTCACAGTCTTCTATTACTTGGTTACCCTTCAACCATTTCAAGAAATCCTATCTTCAGGACTGCTTGAAGCCCAACTGTCTGCTTAGTACTAATAAGAGTCCTATAGCTACAGGGGAGAGGATAGACCTTTTTGTTCTGAGCAAAACACACCTAAAACAATAAATCAACAAAAAAATTAAAAGAGTTGTTTGCAACATAACTGGACCTAAATGAAAACCATATGAAAAGAGAGAGGAAACTATGAATAATCGCTGCAGAAGTCTCCCAAAAGAAAACCTTTAAAAATATATAAACAAGATGTCAGCACAGTTTTCTTTATTTTGGCACTAACATTTTATCTAGTTTGGAGAAAATATAATACTTTTGGTCAAAAGAACATAATTACGAAAAAGGAAAAAAATGTATGCTTCCTGACTTGATTTTAAAGTTTTTACAACCATGCATAAGGCATCCATATATAAACACCTACCACTTAAATGGATTTGTTAACTAAACACTGGGGGGTCTTAATGATGATGGCTGCATTTGACCACAGGCTCAGAGTGTCCAGAGTCCAAGATGTTTTCTTCCCAGCAATAGGGATAGCCATAGATTTCTGAATTCTACTAACACTGAAGGTTTGTTTTTAAATTTCAGTTTAATTTCTTTTTTTTTCATTTTTTTCAGTGCCATTGAAAGGTACTGTGGATCCTCAGCCTGCATTGGATTATGCGAGGTACTGAAGAAAGGGAATGGCTTTGGCACGATACCAACGCTGATGATGGTAATAAGAAGAGTTACCATAAATGTCAGCTATTTGTCTACCTGGCCTCCTTTCTCCTTTTTTTCCAAGAAATCCACCATATCGTTTCTTTTTTTCTTTTTTTTAAGATTTTATTTTTATTTACTTGAGAGAGAGAGAGCAAGAGTAGGGGGTGGGAGAGCGGCAGGCAGAGGGAGAAGCAGACTCCCCACTGAGCAAGGAGCCCAAAGCAGGGCTCCAACCCGGGACGCTGGGATCATGACCTGAGCCGAAGGCAGATGCTTAACCTACTGAGCCCCCCAGGTACCCCTCACCACACCTTTTCTGAGAACTGCTCTGCTTAACCACCATCCTAATTCTGTGTCCTAGTGAACACTGCTGATTATAGTCCCACAAACCCTTCGCGAAAGGGTAGGCGAGGGATCCAACCAGCCTTTGTCTGTGAAAATCCTTCCCTTGGACTTCATTGTATCAGCTTTATTGAGATGTAATTGACAAATAAATTTAAGATTTTTAAAGCGCACAATGTGCCGATTTGATCTACGTAGACGCTATGAAAAGATTGCCCTCATCGAGTTAACTGACACATCCAACACCTCACACATTGACTTTTTGGGCGTGGGAACATTTAAGTTCTACTGTCAGCAAATTCCAGTGATCCAATACATTGCTATCAATGACAGCCGCCTGGACTTTTGAACTGAAACTAAGGAGAGAGAAAAATTTACTCTCTGGTGGTAAAGCTAGGAAAAGCCTGACAGGTCTGGGTACACTTGTACCCTAGAGCATGTAGAAAATTTTTCTTCCATAGATGCTAATGAGGTCGAAATAGAGAAATAAGAGAGGTTGGGGGAGGGCCTGCCACAATTTCCCAAATGGATTGAGAAAGGCTACTTTTACTTATTTTTACTATAACCACAATAACTAGCACGTCTTGAGGCTCACTTTGTGTTAGAAACTGGGCTAAGCACTTTATATACATTAATTCACTTAATCCCTCTAACTACTCTATTAGCCAGCCATTTTATTCTTGTATCACAGAATAAGAACGTGAGGGTCAGAAAGAGTAGTTTGCTCAAAATTACACATTTAGCTAATTGCACATTTAGCATTATTACAGTTCTGCTTTCCCTCAAAGTTTAAGCTTGTTTTCATTGTAGCATACTATTTCCATCCTATGTTCCTACCACATGTGCCTTTTCCCAGCATAGAGACAATAGCCAATCTGAGATTAGAACCCACTCGTTCACTGGACCAAACAGAATCATCTTCTTTTGGGGGCTACTTACATGATCCTGAACTCCTGCCAATAAATGAATAAGGCTGCCAACTCTACTATAAACAAAATTGTTATAGTAGAATAATGAAATCCGAGTAATAAGCAAAATATAGTGGTTTTTAAAAATAAATGTAAGATTCTCATTTATTAGATGATATACCACTGAATCAAGAGGCTTGATAAGTTCTGATTTCCAGAAAAGACACATCCATTCAAGGTAGCAGGCATTTATTAGAAGTCTTCTTGGTGTTCTGCTGTGTACTAGGTGCTAAGTAATAGACACAATCAATAAAAAACAGTATTTTCCTGCCCCTGTAGAAGCCACTTGGAGGAACAGGACATAGACACCTTAAGTAGCTTAGGATCCGCCACCAGGCAGCATATTTTTATTAACATCATAAATCAGAAAACCACATTCTATAATTCAGATGGTGAGAAAATCAGTGTGTGCTGGAGGGGAGATTAAACGTCCTGTGGAAGATGTGGTAGATTCTCAGGATAAGCAGGGAGTGTCAAGGCAAGAGGAGACCGAAGAGCACTGTGCACCTCCTTATTTTACTTATCAAGTATTTAGGGAGACTCGTAAAAATAATTGTTCTGGACACTCATGTCTGAAGTGGGAATGTGTCGGAAAGGAGAACAAGAAGTATCCAAACAAAGTACAGCCAAAGAACACGAGACGGCAGAATAGATGACATTAGCGATGATGTCAGCGCAGAAGGCCAGGGTCCTGGGGCAAGGTTGAGGTGAAAAATGATTCGTTGTTTAGTTCAGTTATTTCCTTATAAATACCAGAGTAAGTTAGTATATCACAGAAGAAACATAGACAACAACAGGACAAAGGGACTGGATAAGGCTCTCTACACTTTCTTTCTTTAAAAAGTAAGTGAGAAAAGGAATAAGAAAAAATGGGAGACCTTTTGAGGAAGTTTCCCTGTAAACCTACTCTTCCCCCATTTCCTCTTCTCAGTAAACCAGAGCACTCCTCACCCAGTTGCCCAGGTTAAAAGTTTTATGGTAATCCCAATTCTTCTCTTTTTCTTCTACCCAGCCCATCAGCACCCCATGTTTCCTCTGTCTTCAATATGTACTTCACCATTCCATCCTCCTCCTTCACTACCATCCTAATATGGGCCACCAGCATGTGTCACTTGTAATGTTAGTTCACTGTCCTAACAGTCTCTCTGCTTCTATCCTTGTCCCCACCAACAGTCAACTCTTCACACAGCATGAACCAGATTACAACATGAATTGGACCCTGTCCCTGCCCTGTTTAAAATCTTGCAATAACCAGGATAAAACCTAAAACCTTTACATAGGATTGATTAAGTAACCACTTAACTTCAAAGAACACATGGTCACCCTTACATGACAGTAAGACCTCTACTTAATACTTACAATGGGTAAAAAGCCAATTTCTTTAAATCTAAGTATAAATCTCACTATAACTTCTCTAGACTTACCTGAAGTCTAAAAAATCCAATATGTTGTTCATCAGTCTCCTCCAAAGTCAACTGAAGCAGAGCGACAGTGAAGAGTAACTTAACTTAGAGATAAATTTATATTATAATGTAGAACAAAAGAAAATGATATTGTTTCAAATACCTTGCTAAGCCTACTTTTATCGGTGGTATGAGGAATAAGTCTAAGTTTATAAACTTAACAAGAAATTTTTCCTCTGAAGATTTCACTTCAATGTTCTTCATAAAATAAATCAATTAAACACAAATAAATTCAGATATGTAATTCTGTTGGCAAAAATCCATAAGGAGGTCTGAGTAAAATCTGTCCCCATAACAATGCGTTAGAAAGACTTATTAAACTGACTTTTAACATAAAGAAGACCATAGATCAGTGTTTAAAGAAATGGTTTGAATAAGGTCTGTACTTCAGTTAATACTAGACTAATATCGATTTGCTAGATTTTATCATGTTTAGGTTATGAAATATATCATCAGAGAATGCTGAGTGAAGGGTACATAAGAACTCTACTATTTTTGCAACTTCTTGTGAGGTTTCAATTATTTCACATTTTTTAAAAGGTTAAAAAAAGGAAGGCTTTCCATAAAATGGATTCACTATGGTAATTACTTATCAATCATATAAACTCATTAAAAACTCCTCATCAGGACTCATACTAAGAAATTTTGTTCTTAATATTTTTATTATATAGAACACTAGAACATAAGCAATGGAATCAGACAAACCATAATTAAAAAAAAAAAAAAGTCAGCCCTAGAAACTCCTAGCTTTATAAACTTGGAAATTTTACTCAACTTTTCTATCCTCAGTTTTTGTATCTGTGAACGCAGATCATAATACCTAACATAGCACTGAGAGATTTAAATGAGATAATGTATGTAAAATGCCTGGTAGATGCTTGACAGAGTAAACCCACATGATAAGAGCTCAATAAATAATAGCTAGTTACTCTAGATAGTTTTCATTCATAAAATTGAATTTCTTTTGAAAGAGCCAATTGCCCTGACTCTGAGTGAGGTTTTTAACACATTCTTTAAAGAAAAATCCATTCATATGGCTCTTGCCAAATTCCATCCTGCTAGCCTTATAATTAAAGTTCCATATTTATCCCTGTTTGAACTGCCTACTTCACAAATCCATATGGGTTTCAGGCACTTCAAAGTCAACATGACCAAATCTGAACTCATAATCTTTTTCCCCAAAATTCCGTCCTCTTTTAGTGAATGGCACCACCGTCTGTCTCTGCAATCCAGAAACTAAGAGTGCCTCACATCCAATACATCTTATAGACTTGTATCTCCCGTCTCTACATCTGCCCACTTCTCTCCATCGGCACTTCAGCTCCTGACTACAAGTTATGCTATCTCTTGCTTGGACTTCCTAAGCGGTGTCCCTAGATCCATTTTTGACTCCTCTGTTGTCTGCATTGTACCTAGAATGATTTTTTTTTTTTTTTTTTTACATATAGGAATGTGATCACAAGCTCTACCTCCCATCTATATTATCCTCTTAAAAACTAAAAATAGTTACACAGTGCTCCTGGAGGGTAAAAACTAAACTTGTTATATTGCCAGTGAATATACCCTGACCACTAACTACTCCTGGGAACCCTATTGTGTTGGGTCCCTGTTCACCAGGTCAGCCAACCTGGCCTTCCTCCAAGCCCCTCATGTTGCCCAATCTTCCTCCCACCACAGAATCACCTCTTGGGCCTCTACTTCTCCATCATCTGTGCTGACTCTACCAACTTGGAAAGAATTAGACTGGCCCCAGTCTCATTTCCAGGCTCCAGTTTCATCCTCTTCCTGTGTTCTTGATCAGTGAAATTATCTACTTCCTGGATGACCACCTATCATGTTCTACCTGAGTCCTAAACTACATTTCTAATTGTCTTCTTGACATCTCCCCTTGGTGTCTCCAACTTAGCATGTCCCATCTGCCACCCTGACAAATCTGTTCCTTTTCCAGTCTTCCCATCTCAGTGCATGCTTCCACCATCCATCAGGTTGCTCAGTCAAAAAATCTGAAGCACGTCCCTCACCTCAACATTCAGTCCATTGGCATGTCCAGACAGTGCCACCTCCTCTCTCCATTCCCATTGCCTCCTCTATCGTCCTAGCCACCATGATATTTGGCCTCAACTGGCCTCCTAACTCATAGCCCAGCTTCTGCTTTTTTCTCCACCACTCATCATCTATATAGCAGCCAGAGTTGTTTTCAAAACATAAGTCAGAGTCTATCAACTGACCTCCGTAAACCCCTCAGTGATTTTCCCTCTGACCTCTCACACCTAAACAAGGTACCATGTGACCTGGCATCTACCGTATCATACCACTCTCCCCTTTGCTCACTCTGGTCCAGCTATAGTGACCTTCTGTCTGTCTCCCACTCCCCAAAGGCCACCCGAGAGACAATGCTGGACCAGATGTCCCTCCTTCATTGAGCACACTAGCGCATCTACATCAAATAGTGGGATGCCTCCTACCATTCAGATCTCAGCTCAAACTTTTCTTCCCCAGAGAGGTCTCCCCTGTCCCTTTAATCTAAAAGGGTACCCTGTACACTCCCCAACTGTTTTCGATTGTACCACACTGTTTATTTCCTTACTAGTGCATTTTATAATGTGCAACTATGTTGTTTATATTTCTGTATTAGCTTCTTTATTGTCTCTCTCTCCATGAAGATATAAACTCCCAGAGGACAGTGATCTCTTCAAATTTGCCTCTACATCTCCAAGGCTTACAGCCACACCTGGTACATAGTAAGCACCCACCAGATATTTGTTGAATGATTGAATGCTGTTTGCTCTTGCTGGAGTGCTCTTCCCCCCACCCCCCGACTCCACTTTGCTTAATTAAGGCCCACTCATTGTTTAGCTCTCACCTCTGAAATCACTCTTCAGGGAAGCCTTCTCTAACCTCCATTACTGCCTCAAGATCCCACATATTCATGTTTTCAGAATCCTATAAAGCCCTCCTTCATAGCATTTATCCCATATGTAATTTTACATTTACTTTATATTTATTTCATTAATGTCTGGGTACAGAGACGATGTCGATTTTTACTTGTGATTGTATTTCCAGATCATAACTCAATGTTTGACATAGGGTAAGAATTCACAAAAATTGTGTTGAAAGGTAATAACTACTCTATGAAGAAATTCTGTACATAGAGAAAAGCACACCAAAGCAGTAGCCAGCTATCATCTCTCCCACAGGGATCCTTGCTGTGCTGTATGTCCTTCCAGACATTTCTCTATCCACATATATGCATATACATAAATGTTATTTTAGTTTATTTACAAAACTAGGCTAATATATAATATTAGCCTGAATGCCCACTTCTCCTCCCCTTTGTCAACATGGAATTCAATCATCATCCCCTTTGGTAATTAAATATTTTAAAATAGTGCCTAATTTTGTTTTAATTAACATTTATTTCAGCTCTAGTAGGGAAGAACATTTTTCCATATGTTTATTAGTCAGATGTGTGTCTTCTCTTGTGGCTCATGTATTCAAACTCTTTAATGTTTGTTCTTCTAGTATGTTCATCTTGTTTCCTTTTTATTCCTAAGTATTCTTTACATATAAAAAATATTAGCCCTCCATCTGTACTATCAAAAATTGCAAATATTTTCCATTTTATCATCTGCCTTTGCACTTTGTAATTGGTATGCAAAAATATTAATTTTCTTACTGATTTTTTTATGTTGTCAAATCTATGACTTCTTGCTGTTATAGTTGTTGCATTTCTTATGATAAGAGAGGTCTTCCCTAATTTAATATTGCATAATATTTACTTAAATGTTCTTCATAATTTTATAGTTTTATTTTTTTACTTTTTTTTTGATTTACCTATAATTTTTTCAGAGTGAAGCATAATTTGAGAATCTAATTTTATAGTTTTCCAAAGTGTTTACCAATTACTCCAGCACAAGTCTGCAACTAATTTGAAATGCTAATTTATTTAAATTCTAAGTAATAATACATACCTGAGTCTATTGCTAGGCATTCTCTTCTGTTTTGGTGCCAACAGCAATAGGAAATTATTCACACTGAAGGTATATATATATATATATATATATATATATATATATATATATATATATATACACACACATATAGAATTTTTTTTTAAGATTTATTTATTTATTTGAGAGAGAGAGAAAGAGAAAGTGAGCGCATGAGTGGGAGGGACAGAGGAAGAGGAAGAGAGACTCTCAAGCAGACTCTGCACTGAGCTCCAAGCCAACATGGAACTTGATCCCAGGACTCTGGGACCATGACCTGAGCCGAAACCAAGAGTCAGACACTCAACTGACTGCACTACCCAGGTGCCCCAAGGTATATATTTTTCAAAAAGTAAGTGGTAATGTTGGCTATTTTCAAGTGTTTATTGTTCCAAAAGACTTAGAATTAGTGAATCAGATTTCAAATGCATATATTTGACTTGTTATTAAAGTTGCATTAGATTTGACATCTTTAAAATATTGAGCCTTTCTGTTGATGTTATGCATCACCATTTATTCTAATATCCTTTTATGCCTCTTACTAGTGTTTTATAGTTTTGTTTCCATTCCTCCTGTAATTTTTCTTGTTTATTTCTAAATATTCTAAATTAAAATTTAAATAGGATTTTACATTAAAATATTCAAAAGCTATTAATCTGTGCATTTACTGAATGAATGTAATGATAGTTCTTCAGATGATTCTCTAGTTCCTAAGACAAAATATATATAATCTACAAAAAACTGACAATTTGGATTCCTTTTAATAGTAACAACTAATGTATTTCTTTTCTTGACTCAATACATTGGCTAAAACTTTAATAATAATATTTAATGATTATTGTAATACACAGTAATTTTTAATGTCAGTTTTTCCATAAAATAGAAAGTTGTTTGTTTGAGAGGAATTTTTAATGATTTAATTTGTGTTATTATTTAAAGCAGTGATTCTCAACTAATGGCTAAACCACTCTATTAAGAAACATTGATTTAAAGGAATATCCTTAAAAAAATAAAATAAAGGAATATTTTTGTAGTCTTAATTTACTGTTTATTCCAAGAATGCAAGCTGAATTTTATTAAATGTGTTTCTGTTTTGTATCAAATTGATCATGTTCTTAGTCTTTATATATATTGCTTCGATAAATTATATTAAGGAATTATTTTAAACCATCCTTCTTTACTTGAATAAATCACACTCAACCATGATTTTTTTCCCTAACAAATAACTGGATTTCCTATGTTGTTGTTTTACTTAGGATTTTTTTTTTTTTTTGCATTTTATTTACATTTAGGTGTTGCCCCAGTTTTCTTTTTTGAGTTACCTTTAGCAGCTGTTTTAAAAATTATTTTATGAAAATAAATAAAAATAATAAATAAATAAAAAGTATTTTATGCTTGCTTCCTAAAATTAATTGAAAAGGTTCACATATTTTCTTATGCTATGGAGCAGATTATACAACATAAAAAGTGTCTGATATTTGGAAGAATATGCCATCAATTTATTTGAGCCAAATTTATTCTTGGGAACAAATCTTTGATAACTGCATGTTTTTTGCTATTATTGGTTTTTCAGTCATAGTCTTCTTTAACCAATTATGATAATTTATATTCCTACATATAATTTATTTTTATAAATTTCAGAATGGTACTCTATAGATATATACATTTTATTATAATTCTAATCTCTTTGGTATCTGTTACATTTGAATTCTCATTTCTGAGGTTACATATTATTTTCTTTGTATAATTAATGTCATTAAAGATTAAACCATTATCTCTAAAAAAATTTCAAGTCTACTAATTTCCTACTTTCTAATTCACCAATTTCTGCCTTTATCTTATACAAATTAATTTCATTAGACTTATTGGATATTTTGTTTCTGGTTTCTCAAATTGACAGTTTAGTTTGTTTATTTTTGTATTTTATTATTCAGCAATGAAAGCATTTAATGTGATGACATGTTGGCCACGACTCCTGCAATACTATTATTGCTATTTTTTTTTTCTAAAGATTTTATTTATTTATATGACAGAGAGAGAGATAGCGAGAGCAGGAACACAAGCAGGGGGAGTGGGAGAGCGAGAAGCAGGCTTCCTGCCGAGCAGGGAGCCCGATGTGGGACTCGATCCCAGGACCCTGGGATCATGACCTGAGCCGAAGGCAGACACTTAACAACTGAGCCACCCAGGTGCCCTATTATTGCTATTTTGCTAGCATTCTACCACTGGAGTTTTCATCTCCTCTCTGATACAAAAGTTATTTAAAAGAAAGTTTATTTTTTCTTTTCTGCTCTTTTATCTTGCAAGAGATTAAGATTATTGGTTAAGAGGTTTCTACCTTTACATGTATTTTATTGTGATCATATTCTACACCATTTCTGTTTACTAAAATTTGTTAAGGTTTTAATTATATTTATATTCTGGGGTAAATTATATTTATATTTTTTTGTATATATAAATTAAATTACCTTTATTACATTATTCAGATTTCTTCATGTTTTCTTTATAATTTTTAACCTAGTTTAAAAGTTAAAAACTGAAAGAGGGGGGCATCTGGGTGGCTCAGTCAGTTGAGCATCCAACTCTTGATTTTGGCTCAGGTCATGATCTCAGGGTCCTGGGATCGAGCCCCAGGCTTAGGATTCTCTCTCCCTCTCCCCCTCTGCCTTCCCCCACCTGTGGCTTTCTCTCACAAAAAAAAAAAAAAAAGAACTGAAAGAGGTAAGTAAATGTCTTTCATTACCATTTTTGTTTCTGTCAATTTCCTCATTTTTTTTTGAGATCTACTTTATATATTTCTTTATTACGTTATCTGGTATAAATTCCTGACTACTGGGGTCTCCCTGGAGACTGAAGTCTTTATTAATATAAAATATATTTATTTTACACACTTAATTTTTTCTTTTCTTATAATTTTGAATCTTTTGTTTTTGTTTCTATTTCAATAATTCATTTTATCTAATATTTAAATAATTTTTTTCTATATTGGTTTTATTTTCCTCTAGTAAAAAACGTTGTGATTGCCTGTTGATTTATTATCCAGTTTTTTCCTATGTGGGATCATTTTTAACAATCATATTTTCTTTATTTTTTTATTTTTATTTTTTTAAGAAAAGTATCTTTTTTATTTTTTTATTTTTATTTTTTTTATTATGTCCAATTAGGCAACATGCAGTACATCATTAGTTTTTGATGTAGTGTTCGATTATTCATTAGTTGGGTATTTTCTTTTTATAACTGGAAGATTTATTCTTACTTTCTTACTTCTGTTGTTTCTTTATACATTTTTTGTTGCTTTAATTCTCTTACTATTTAATTTTCTTCTCTTTTTGTATTTTACTACTTATTTTATGGTTTCTTTCATTCTCTTTTCTCTTTGGTGATTTGGAAGGTATATATCCTATTTTAAATTCTGCTAGAACAGACTGACTTGTATTTACTTCATATGGCATTCATGTCCCATCGTCAGTTTCCTATGGCCACAGTCCCAGGTTGTAAACCCGGAGTTTTATCTGAGAATTATGACCTGTGATGGTTAGTTTATGTGTCAACTTAGCTATGCTGTATTGCCCAGTTATCCTATCAAATGTTAATGTAGGTGTTTCTTCAAAGGTGTTCTGTAAATGTCATTAACATCTATAATAAATTGACCTTAAGTAAAGATTACCCTCAATAATGTGGGTGGGCCTCAGCAATCAGTTGGAAGGCCTTAAAAGCAAAATCAAAGTTTCCCTGAAGAAAAAGAAATTCTGCCTCAAGACAAAGTTCAAGACTTTGCAGACTCCCAACCTGCCCTACAAATTTTGAACTTACCAGCCCTAAGAATATAAGCCAATTCCTTGAAATACATCTCTTTATATATACTATTATATATACTACATATTATACATATGCATACACACAAAACCTATGAGTTA
>NC_058410.1:98718360-98766606 GCF_002201575.2 Neomonachus schauinslandi | reverse complement strand
TCCTGTATCCCTTTTAAGGCACTTACTACTGAAATTCTGTCACTTGGGAACAAAATATATATTGTTCAGTGACAAAAGCAAAATAACGTGATCCAATTTTGTTTTAAAAAAATGCATCTATGTATGTGTTGAGGAAAATATGGAAGCATCTAGAGTGAAGTTTCAATAGTAACTATTTCTAGATGGTGCATCTCAGGAGCAGTTCTCTGAATTTTCTAAATTTTGCCCAATGACCATGTATTTATTACTTGTATAACAAAAAGCTAGCAGCAGAGATTTTGTTAGCTTTTTACATTTTTATTTTTCTCAAAGAGGTACACATGTACAAAGTTTAGATATTTAAAGCTTTTTTTTTTTTAAAGATTTTTTTTATTTATTTGACAGAGAAAGAGAACAAGCAGGGCGAGCGGCAGACTCCCCACTGAGCAGGGAGCCCCATGCAGGACTCGATCCCAGGACCACGAGATCATGACCCGAGCTAAAGGCAGTCGCTTAACCAACAGAGCCACCCAGGTGCCCCTAGATATTTAAAGCTTTTAATGAAAAACAGTAGTGCTCTGCCCCATCCCCAATTTCTACTTCAACAGTGGCATCCACGTCTAAAGCAATCAAAAAGATTATTTGGAGAAAAACATGGGTTATTGGAAATAGATCTTTGGAAAATCAGTTTGGGAATGTTCTGTGAGTCAGATCAGGGCATCCTTGCTATAAACGTAACCATTAGTTAGGGCAAAAGCCTGATGACTCCTCAAAAGGCAGGGCTGAATTCAGACATTGGCTCTCCCCCCTCCCATAGAGGACCCCTTGAATCCCTGTAGGCAGAGGGAACTGGGAGGAGGGTGGGTGGGGTCACTGCAGAGGCCTCTCTGTCCCTCTCTGTCTGAGGCCCAATATGGACCCTGCTGTGACCATCCTACCTCCCAAGGAAAGAAGCTTCAAACACGTTCTTGACAGAAAGTTGCTGCTGAAAACTCTTTGTCATGTCCCCCCCGAAAGCCCCCCTACTTTGTGAACCCATTTCATCTCGAGTTTTTCTCTGGGGAAACCAATAACAGTTGCATTTCCATCCAGCCCCACCCCCCATATTTTTAGTTCTTTCGCCCTCCAAGGCTAATAAGTAGGTCTCATATACTTACAGACTTTTCAATTAAATATTGGGAATTCTTGTTCTCTTCATAGGAAAATATATTGTTCTAAATAAAAAGTACATTCATGAGAGCACACTTAGAAAATACAGGAGTGTGTGTGTCCACAGCCCAAACTTCCGGATAATTCCATGGCTCGTCTCAGCGGGCCATGCCCAAGTAGTTTCTACCCCCAAAATGTAAATCCTTCCATGGGCTTTTTCTGTTAGCAAAGATGCAAAGTCATTTCTGTTTTCTTACAGTTCTTGGGGGGAAAAAAAATCAATGTGAGAGAAATCACTTTATATATCTTGAATGTTGACCTTTAAGATTTCTCATGTTAGCCTGAGTAGCTCACATTTTACTATGGTCATTTTGGAGCGGCTGTTTTGAACCCTGTCATTGTTTGGACATTTACACCATTTCGTGACTCTTTAAGAACAAACCATTAAATAAATGTTCAACTTTTCCTTATTACCAAGTTACGACACTCACCCCTCCCTGAGCCTCATCCTACCCCATCCCTGAACTTTCTCCAATCCCAGACTTCTATCCACCCCTATGGGGTCATTCAGGGAAGAGGGATGCAATGAAGGTGATAAAAGCAGGTTACTTGGTAACTTATTCTTTTATAAAAAAAAAAAAAAAGTGCTAAAGGTTCAAGGCTCCTCATTCTGTTCTCATTGGAATGTATCAGTGGCCACATCGCAATGGTTTTTCAAAATATTCCTTCAGTCAACACACCCAAAAGTGAAATTAGGGCCCAGGGCCCCAGAAGACACCTGAAGGAAGAAGTCCCAGTGTTGTTTGACAGCAACTGAAATCTGCATAGTGGTATCCCCTAAGGGAATTTGCACACTTTTTTCCCTTTATTTTTTAGGTTTTGTGGAGAGAAACTACTGGTCAGAAGAATTCTACCCAGTGACCTAAGCTCATAGTGATGTCCTTGTTACGGCCTGACCCTGCCTGACTCAGCTGTTGAGCAAATGTGATGGTCCTCATGACTTCTATCCCTCCCAACCTCCCTCCGCTTCCACATCCTCTTCCCGAAGCAGCAACTGCGGACACCTTAGAGAACTGGAAAAATGCCATCCCAGAAAATCAACCACCTGTTGACTGCCTTTCCTGAACTTTAACCCCCCGCACTCAATAAAGCATGTTAGCCAGAGTGACCCACTGTTCTGCTTGACTTGTCCAAACTGGAATGCCACATAGTGACAAAGGGCATATGCCAAAATAAAACACACTCTACAACAAAGAAAACCTTTCTCCCCTGCCTATGGCAGGAGACCCCCCCACACACACACACACGCACACCAGCACACACACATATCGGGTAGAGAAATAAAGTCCCAAGATGAGAAGAGAAAGGGAATCCTTTAAAAAAAAAAAATAAGCCTCTTGTGTTACAGACATTCCTTTGGCTCACAGCCTTTCCAAGTGGCAAATGGCACCTTCAGTCACGCTCTGTTGAAGCTCATCAATGTGCTTTATTCATCACCATGGGCATGCATGGGAAGAGTGTGGCGGTGGGACAAGGGGGTGTGAAGGGAGGTGCAAAAGAGCAAAGAGAGAAGGATGGAGAAGAAATTGGAAGAAAGAGAAAGGAACATATTTTTTTTTAATATTTATTTATTTATTTATTTTAGAGAAAGAGAGAACGGGGGTAGGGGCAGAGGGGAAGGATAGAGAATCTCAAGCAGGCTCCACATTCAGTGCAGAGCCCAACAGGGGGCTCAATCTCATGACCCTGAAATCATGACCTGAGCCGAAATCAAGAGTTGGACGCTTAACGAGCTGAGCCACCCAGGACCCCCGAAAGGGACGTATTTTTAAATACTGAGAGCAAATACTGTATTCCTGAATTGTAGATCTTCCAAATACATCGCTGCACGTTGGTTTCTACGCCTTCTCAAACTCCCATTCCCAAATTCCAACAAGGTAACATGTTTTGACTTGATCCACACAAGTGCTTCTTGGTAGAGAAGGATTTCAGAGAGATCTCCCGGGAAATGGATGGGAGGGACTATGGAGAGGCAGACATTTAGATAAGAAAAATCCAGTGTGAAGACTAAACACCACAAACTGCCATATACGTTACTCGCTTTGGATATTTCTGTTACTTTATTATCTTCCCTCACTTCTCTTCCTCGCTCCCTGCCTCTTCCCCATTGCGTTCCCCTGGCTCCCGGGGGGCCCCTGCCTCAATCCCGCGTGCCCTAACAGGTCATAGTCTGAGCATCGCCCCCAGGGTTCCCACCTAGCCCTCAGCCCTGCAGTGATGTGCTGGAATGTCACCAAGCTTCAAACCCGCTGACAGAGTGAAGCTGAGCCAGGAACTCTACCTCTCATCAGCTCAAAGGGGAAGGAGGGCGAATGAGGCTAGATCAGGAAAAGCCAAAATTGTCCTGGAGGTGAGAGCTGAGCTGAGCTGAGCATTGGCTGGGGCCTCTGCAGAGCACCCATTACTCCATGGCCCTCAACAGGGACATGTGTTTGCTTATCATTTATGCCATCCCTATGTCTCCCAGTGAACACATGAAATGCATCCCTAAGTTTTGCAGTTTGGGTTCTTCATAAGTAACTCTAAAAGCCCACAATGTAGTGATTCATAATTCTTCCGAGACAGGAATTTGTGTTCCCTCCCAGAGGCTGGTGTCTGGAAGTGAGTCATTTAGGAAGTGAGTGAGCCCCAGGGGGCTGCCCTGCATCTGCCCCCTCAGCTTGGGGGTTCTCATTTCTTCCACAGTCTCGTGTAATCCTCACAACAATATAGGTGTCTTTATCACCATTTAAAAATGATGAAATGACAAAACCAGGTACTTGAGATTTAGGTCGTCTTACAGGTTTTGGACAATTCAAGACAGAGTCAGAGCAAAGCGTGTGTTCTGAAATATGTATACGAGGGAAGTAACCCAAACCGGGAACAGATGGTCACTGCCACCAGGCATTGAACTTCACCAGGCGTATCCTCGCGGCCAAGGTCAGGGGGAAATACGGCAAAGTTCAACAAACTCAATAGCTTAACACTTCAATCGTTAATGCTATTGCTTAAAGTATCATATGTATTTGCTTGGTAGAGAGAAATTTGCTGAAAGAAATTCCTTCAAAGAGCCAGGGCACCATCTGAGTTAACCTTTTCTGAATCACTGGAATCTGGCAGGCAAATCCCTCCACCTCATGCTAATACATCTACACCACCAGAACTTACATGCTCAGATTTATTGAAAAGTACTACTTTTTAGTATTGTTTTCCTTAAAATAATAACAGAATGGTTTTCAATGCACACACACACACAAAAAAAAACGTGTATCTCAATAGAGGGCCAAGAAAAGAAATAGGCCAGTTCACCAATATCCAACATGCCAAATGATTACAAAAATCTCCAAGGATGGGGCGCCTGGGTGGCTCAGTTGGTTAAGTGACTGCCTTCGGCTCAGGTCATGATCCTGGAGTCCCGGGATCGAGTCCCACGTCGGGCTCCCTGCTCAGCGGGGAGTCTGCTTCTCCCTCTGGCCCTCCCCCCTCTCATGCTCTCTGTCTCTCATTCGCTCTGTCTCAAATAAATAAATTTTAAAAAAAAAAATCTCCAAGGAGTATATTCTTATGAATACATTTTTTCTTATAAACATATCTGATAAATACAGTCATGAAACAAAAAAGTAGTAAGTAAATGTAAATGGAGGTCTAAGACTACCAAAAAGCCCAGGGCCTCTACAGATGAACAATACAAAAACAGAATTACTATTCACTTTAAAGTTACCCAGAAAATAGAAAAAGAGCAAATGTTACCCAGTTCATTTTATGAAACTAGTGTAATCTTGACTCTAAAGCTATTTATGAACAATACAAATAAAATTCTATTATTTTCACTTATGACTATGGGTAATAGTCATAACAGTGATAATAGTGATAATCCTGGGTAAAATATTAGCTAAGCAAATCTAAAGAGTAATACAACAATAATAATATGTTATCTGTCAATTATATCTCTTCCCTTCCAATTCTTAAACCTCTCCTTCACCCTTCTATGTCATCTGGGACTTCCAGTGCCATATAGTGGTATGGGGGAGTTTCTTTACTTTGTCCTTTTTCTTAAAAGAAATGCACCAAAGTTTCTCTGTAAAGTATTGTTTGCTGTTGTTTTTAGGTATATAATTTTTACCAAGTTGAAATATAACTTAGTTTATTAAGAGTTGTTTTTAAAGTTATAAATGGTGATGAAATCTACCAAATGCCTTCTCTGCACCTATTGGGATAATCATATAATTTTCCTCTTTTACTGTATTCTGTAGTAAATTATACTGATAGATTTTTTTTAAATGTTGGACTATGCTTGCATTCCTTTGGGGGGGAAATATACCTGTTCATAACATATTATTCCTTCCTGTTCAGTAAGGAACGCCATGGAAACATTAGCGAATAGACAACAGATTCACAGAAGTTCTTTGCAAACTATAAAACAAGAATTGCAAGTCAAAACAACTAATATTTATAGTATACAAGAAACCCCACCACGCAGCAATAAAACGAAGAAATTAAAAAGTTGACAAGCCTAAAAAGAGATGTTCAAAGTTGTAGTAATCACAGAAGTGCTAATGGAAACAACGGTGAGATATGACTTGACACATAATTAGATTTGCAAAACATTTGGATCTGCATAGAGAAACCCTTGTGTTCTGGAAGGAGTAAAGGCTGAGGAGAGTTCTGGCAAGTCTCAGTAAAAGCGATACGACCATACCTGATGATTCAGAGTTTCCACTCCTAGGTATAGAGCCTAAAGAAATTCCCACCCAGGTCTGTAAAAGCACATGTTCAAGGGTATTATTATTGCAATGGTACTTGGGTAGAGGCGGAGGGGAGTTGGCTGCAGCCTGGTACCCATCACTGGGAGAGAGGCTGGGTGAAATGTGGAGCAGCTACACCACAGGGTAGAAACACTGGTCAAGGTGTGCTGGTAATAATTTGAATGGCTTTATACTGGAATCCTGAGTGAGCCAGTAAGAAACGGAATGAGATCTATAACATACTATCGTTTGGGTAAGTGAAAAATACATATGCACAAAACAACAGCCATGCTACAGGAACACATAAAAGCAAAAAGGCACAAATTAAGCTCATTTTAATGCTTGCCTAGGATGGCGTGGGGGAAGACGAGAAGAGGAAGTGGGAATAAAATGAAAGAGGGAGAGAAAGAGAGGCTTCGGGCTAATTCAATGACAACGTTTAATAACTTGAGAATCCCATGATCCTATTATGTCCAAAGAAGGGGAGGAGAGAATATATTCATGAAGAAACATTAATATACTCTTGAAAATAAAGATTCCTTACAGTCTTTTATCAATGAATGAGCCCACTACCACACCCAAGCTCCCCTACAACATCCCCATTTATCTTCCACCTACCCCTACCCCATGGCATCCAAGTGCAGCAGCAGGAGCTGGGGTAAGAGCACATTTAACATCCCTTAAAACAAAGTTATGAAAGTAGGTCACCCAAAAATGAATATTTAAAAACAAATAAATGTGGTGCACTGATCAATTGATGAATGGCTTTCAGGAAATTGATTTTTGGAAAGTTGACATAGAGTCATTAGGAAAACCTAGGTTCTGATTCTCTATAAGCAACTTCCCATAACACGTTGGAACAATGCCATGTTCCCGGTGTCAGTTCTAGATCTACAAAATTGGGGAAAGCTGGAAATGGAGAAAAAAAAATCAATTTTATAAGCCAATGAATATTCAGTAGACCCAAAAGCCAAAGAATTAAATGGTGTAGTTTCCAATCTAGCATGTTCCTTCATGCAAGGGCAGCAATATTCCTTCAACAGTGCTAGACACCTACTACGCGCTAGGTACTGTGGTAGGAATACACACAGATTTCAACTTTTGACATAAAATCTACTCCTAGGACCAAAACTTTCAAAGACCATATATCTTATAAGCAACCAAAGTATAGCATCAATGAGGAAATACTACATAAAATAAGATAAATATGTCTATAATTACTAATGATATAAATATGTTTATAATTTATTCATGCATATTTGGTAGGCAAAAAATTGCCGGAAACATTAAGACAAATAGCACATGATTTGCTTTGTTTCTTTTCTCCTATTGAAGTAAACCCTGCCCCCCACACACACACTGCAAAGAAAAAGCTTTAAAAGGTCTTCAAGTAAAAGTTTTGCCTTTAAATCTGCATCCTATTCCAAATATAACAGTCTTCCTTTTATATCCTCTCCATAGACAAAGATCTTTACAATATTTTAAGCAATTATAAATATAGATTTTTTTTTTAAGATTTTATTTATTTACTTGACAGAGAGAGACACAGCGAGAGAGGGAACACAAGCAGCGGGAGTGGGAGAGGGAGAAGCAGGCTTCCCGCGGAGCAGGGAGCCCGATGCGGGGCTCGATCCCAGGACCCTGGGACCATGACCCGAGCCGAAGGCAGACGCTTAACGACGGAGCCACGCAGGTGCCCCATAAATATAGATTCTTAACATTCAATAGAAGCAACAATATTTCAGAATGCTAGGCTGGAAGCATCCACATAGGAATGGAGTTTCTGTTGCTTCTCTCCTGAAGATCAGGGGAACTTTGTCTCAGTGACTATCGCCACCCACAATTGTCCTGGCATGTTCTCTCTGCCAGGTATTTCTCAGAGTTCCCAGAAGAGTTTGGTCGTGTTGTTTCTAAATTTTCTCTTAGGTATTACATCATTTGTAGAACCAAATCTTTAACTAGGAAACTACCACGTAATGGAAGTGAAGGACGGCGGTGGGAGGAACGAGGGTCCCAGTCCCACCAGCCAAGCACCACCTTCCTTCCCATCCTTCTCTCTCTGGTCTCATCACATGTGGAACCACCAGCACATCACAAATACCAGCTTGAAAACCAATGATCCTGGGGTGCCTGGGTGGCTCAGTCGTTGAGCGTCTGCCTTCGGCTCAGGTCCTGATCCCAGGGTCCCGGGATCGAGCCCCGCATCGGGCTCCCTGCTCTGCGGGAAGCCTGCTCTCCCTCTCCCGCTCCCCCTGCTTGTGTTCCCTCTCTCGCTGTCTCTCTTTCTGTCAAATAAATAAATAAAATCTTAAAAAAAAAAAGAAAAGAAAAGAAAACCAATGATCCTGTCTGCTTCCAAGATTTTATAGAAAAGAAAATGAGACCTGGCAAAGGGGAATATGACCAAGGTCAGATGCCTGCTGAGGTAAGTCTTTTTTGGATGGTGGAATTATTATTGACAAGGTAACAGTGGAGCTAAAATTCACACCCAGATCTTCTATTTCCAGTTTCTTCTCCCTCGCTGGCCATCTTAGCTTACGTGTCTATTGTAAAGCAGTGGTTAAGAGCACGCGGGCAGAAATCGAGTTTCTTGGATTACCACTCTGGCTCTGTCACTTATCAGCAGTGTGATTTGGATGAATTAGTCAACCAGTAGATGCCACAAGGCGATAAAATGAATAATGATATCCACCTCATAGAAGTCTCATAAATATTAAATAAGATGAACTCTGTAAAGCACTTAAAACAGGTCTTGGTGTCTAATACACTTTCATTAATTATTGGTTATTATAACCTGAAGAAAAATGACTAAAGGTGTTAATGTATGATAAGTGCTAGCTTTGTCAGGAAACACTTAATTTGATCATATGCTACAGGCAAAGACAATGAAGATACTCTATCCACTTCGCCGAACATAGAGAAAATTACTGTGGATGCTGAAGGTTTCTGCTATTGCTCAAATGTGCCACCAGATGACAGCAGTTGATAATAGGAAAGATGGTTCAGACAACGAGTTGATTAATGCTTCCTCCATTTGCAGCATCAGTAAGAACATCCCTTCACGCCTCATTATACACATAACGTTGGTAAAGCTTTGTCAAAGAGCTGTCAAATTTCCTTTCTTCTCTAGAACTTCTATTCTAAAATGTATGCTGACAACAAAGGTTTAAACAGAACACAATCTAATTATATTCATATAGTTACTACTCAGCATTTTGAGGGAATAATGCTCATAAATATTTAGAAACTATAGAATTTACATTGAACTGGATTTTCACAGTGAATAAGCTATGTCCAAGCCAATAAAAGCAGTTGTTCACAAAATTAGATTCCAAGCATCAGGGGAAAAAAGCACAGATTCCAGCCCTGTTTGACTTTTAATTGAAGCATTGAAGGGTTCTGTAGAACAGAGGGTTGTAGGAGTCTGATTAAACCCGAAGAACCGAGTGAATCCAGATCTTGCTCCGTCCTCCCAGCCTAAATCATGCTGCCTGTGGCTACCTGCAGACCTCAAGAGAGTAAGAGAGAAGGGGCCTGGGGGATTGCTTCCGAGAGCTGGCATACAAATGAGCCTCCTGAGTCCTTGGGCCAGACAGGAGGAATTTTAGCCTACCAGGTCCAAGGTTCCGCAGGAGGACCCCACTCATGGAGAACACCAGCCCATCCATTGAGAGTATGAGCTCAGAGTCAGACAAGTTGGGTTCAAATTCTGGCTTTTGCCATTTGCTCTCTGGCTGTCTTTATAAAATCTATTTCACCTACCTAAGCCTTCATTTCCTGATTTATGAAATGGAAATGATAGCACCTTTACTCAAAAACATATAACAGGATTATGTGAACTTCAATTAGTGAGCAGTCGATAAATGTTAGCTACTACTCGTATTATTTTTATCATCACCCAGATATTATACACCAGGCTCTGAGGATACCGTGTAGAACAAAATAGAGATATACCTTCACAGGTCAGATACAGATAGGCAAATAAATACATACTGAGTGTTATAAAAGGGAGAGAATAGGGTTCTATGGGAGCCAGTGGAGGGCGGTTAAACCCAATCTGAGAAGCAAGAGGAGGCTTCCCTTGGAGAAGTAAAATCTCCACTGGGAACTAAAAGATGAAAATCTTTATCCAGGTGGAGTGCCTGCAACAGAAGGAACAGCACTTGCTAAGCCCTGGATTTCAGAGATTGCATTTAGCTTATGGTTAATAATAATGATAGCTAACACTTCCCAAGAGCTTAGTATGTGCCAAGCACACTCATAAGTACTTTACCTGTATAAATGCATTTGCTTTTCATAATAACCCCTGTGCAGGACTATTGCAATCCCCATTTTGCAGATGAAAAGACTGAGGCAGAAGACCAATTAGGTCACATGCCCGAGGGCATATATCCAGGAAGTGGCGTAGCCAGGATGTGGCTCCAGAAACTTGCCTTTCAAGGAACTACTAGGTTCTATTGTTTGGGAAGAACAAGCTAAAATGGAATACTCTCTACCGTAAGTTTGGAGAAACCCCAAAAAGACCAACACAAACTAAAATACAGATCTCCAACCCCATCCAAGAGCACTCAAGAATCAATGTTATCTCTCTGAAGATGTCTCTGGACATCTACAGATCAGACCAGCCCCAAAGGAAACAGCAAGAGCCATTTGTTACCACGAGGGCCTCTCACAAGCAGCTCTCGAAAGCTATGCTCTCCAGTACAGCAGCCACTAGCTATGTGTGGCTACTGAGTACTCGAAACGTGGCTAATGGGAGCCAGGGGAGGAATTTTACGTTCTCCTTAATTTTAATATTAAAATTTTGAACTTGAAGCAATGTAAAATATTTCCCTGTTAAACACCAATTTAGTGTTCTGGTAGAACTGCATTTCCCTTTCACTGCTGCATCGCCTAAGACTTTGTACAGTAGTATGTGTGTTGGCAAATACTGTCTTTTCTAATTCCTTGTTAATTAATTTTTATATTATTGCAGGTTGAAATGATAATGTTTTAGATGTACTGGATTTAATAAGATACATTTAAAATTCATGTCACCTATTTCTTTTTACTTTAACAACATTTTTAAATTACACATGTGGCTCACATGTTCTCTCTATTGAACAGGGCTGGTCTAAAGGACCCCTGGAGGTTCTATTCAGAGTCACCATCCCATCATCAGGGAAGGGTCTGAGATGGAGGATCTGGCCCCTCACACTCCAGGTGCTACACCCTTGTGGTTTGAATGTGTGAGTTGCTTGAGCTTGAATTAGAACAAGTCACAAAAATCAGCTTAAAATTTCTTAGCACAACTGGTTAAACCCATGTGTTGCAGTAAAAAGAGCACTGACTAGGGAGTCAGACAGCAGGAAGCTCATAAACTAGCCTTAGGCTTCACCAAATTCTTTTTTTTTTTAAGATTTTATTTATTTATTTGACAGAGAGAATGCATAAGCAGGGGGGCAGGGGCAGAGGGAGAGGGAGAAGCAGACTCCCCCATGAAGCCAGAGCCCAATGTGGGGCTTGATCCCAGGACCCTGAGATCATGACCTGAGCTGAAGTCAGGCACTTAACCGACTGAGCCACCCAGGTGCCCCCACCAAATTCTTTTTTTTAATACTCACTACGATGTATTTTATTTAAGAATAAATCATTTTTAACAGATCCATGTCGTCCTTTGAATAAGTGAGAATTTCCAAATATTTCACATCCAAGGTTAGGAATACCATTGAAGTAGGAAAATGACAAAGGGAAAATCTCTTGCATATCAGAGATATCACAAAGCTTAGTAAAGTAAGTTACATAAATTATACAGAGAGGGCAAAAAAAAAAAAAATAGTAATTCCCAGAAAAAATAGAAGAGGCATGTTCCACTTCAAGAATCTGATCAAAAAATGTCAACACTTGGCTCAGGCTGTGGGCTCTGCAATCCTGTGCAGTTTTTCATCCCCAGAACGGTTGGCCCTTTTAGATCTGCCCTCCCAGAGAATCTCACCAGAGCCTCCTTTATGTCTTTGTTCCTTAGGCCGTATATGAAGGGGTTCAGCATGGCCATGGCCACAGCATACATCACCGAGGCTACTGCACTTGAGTGGGAGCTCTGGGTAGCAGCAGAGCTAAGGTACACCCCTAGACTCACACAATAAAATAAGGAGACAACCGAGAGATCAAACGCACAGGTGGAAAATGCTTTATACTTGCCCTGAGCTGATGATATTCCACGTATGGAGAAAACTATCTTAGAGTAAGAGTAAAGGATCCCATCAAAGGGACCAACAACCAGCAACATAGTTGCAAAATATATCACCATGTTATTGAGAAAAGTGTCAGACCATGTAAGTTGTATCATCTGATTGAATGCACAGAAAAAGTGGGGGATTTCCAAGACTATAGAGAAGGACAACTGCAACTCCAATGATCTTTGTAACAAGGAATGCAAGACACTCAGGACCCAGGATACCGAACCAGCAGTCCCCAGAGCCGGGGGTCCATGATGACCGTGTAGTTCAGGGGGTAACAGATGGCCACAAAGTGGTCATAAGCCGTCACAGTCAGAAGGAAGTTGTCTAATCCTGCAAAGAGTATGTAAAATACATCTGGCTGAGGCAGCCTTCATAAGTGATCACTTTGCTCTGACTCTGGATGTTCCACAGCATCTTGGGGATGGTGGTGGAGGGGAAACAAAGGCCTACAAAGGACAGGTTGGAGAGGAAGAAACACATGGGCGTTTGGAGGTGGGAGTCAGAGCTGACGGCCAGGATGATGAGTAGGTTTCCAAACACAGTGATCAGGTACATGGAGAGGAAAAGCCCAAATATGAGGGGCTGCACTTCTGATTCCTCTGAAAATTCCTGTATAGTTTCCTGGGCCCACATGGTGGAGGTGACTTTCCCATAAGGAATGTAGAAATAGTACCCAGAAAATCCTATTCATAGCTTCCCACCACCAAATTCTCTAAACTCCTCATACCTGCTTCCTCATTCCAGGTGGGCTAGATGCTTACTAAGATCGGCTGACATTGTAATCTTTCATGATTAAACCAAGTTATCAGAATCCATTCTGCTCCAGGTCAGAGAAAAACCAGTCCCCAGTCACAAACTCAGCCAGATAACATTTTGGAGATGCGCCTGGCAGTGGAGGAGGAGAGCATGAACAGAAAGTGGGAAGACCAGCACAAGATCTTCACTCAGAGGGGGGACAAGGTATGCACACCCATCCACTTGGGTGCTCACACAGCTCTCCCTGAAACATTATCTGACCATGCACAGATATTAACCTAACCCCCAGCCAAAGACCCACTGAAAAGATGACACTTGAAACCATTCATTCATCCACCCAGCAAATATTTTGTGTCTATATACCGTCCACAGGCACATGATAGATGTTAGGGATAGGATGTTAATAAGACTGAAAAAAATGCCTGCCCTCAGGGAACTTAAATTCTGGCAGAAGAGACATTTAAGAAAGTGCTGCACAGATAATTATTTAATTTAGTACAAAGTAGGAAAAAGAAACACTAGATGTAAAGAAGGCTTAGAACAGGATCACCTACCTTGTCTAGGTGATATTTTTGACATGCTTGACAAGCCAGTGCAGCTTAGTGGTGAAGAAATAAGACTCTGGGTGCAGTTTGTTGGGTTCAACACCCAATCATGCAGTCAACCAGTGGTGTAATTCCTAATCACATTGTTCAGCCACTCTATTCTTTATTTTTCTCACCTGAAAAATAGGGATGATCATAGTAATACTATCTACCCATGAGAGTGGTTGGAAGGAGTTAATGGGTCAACATAGGACACTAGTGGGTCAATTAGAACACCCTTGGCAAGTAGTAAGCACTATAAGCCAGGGGTTTGCTAACATTAGAGATTCCAATTGACTTTGGAGATCTCTGAGATATCCATTTGCATCTGAGCCCATTTTAGAGACTTTCTTTATTCACAGCGAAGAGAGGAAGATTGTCTCTGAGGCCTGAGCCAGTCGCCCACATACAAATTACAAATGCTAGCCTGCCTCCAAACAGCGCCAGGTGTCAGCATAGAAACAATTCCTTCCATAAATTTCTGGCCCCAGAAAAGCAGCTGATAATGCGAGGAAGAGCAAAAATCAGGGCTAATAAATATTAGAAAAATTTTCCACGTATACCAGTCTTCAAGGAAATGTAAATCATACAACTAAATGCAATTCGTTCTGTATCAGTTAGCAAGATATGTACTGTTATTAATATCAGTGCTTTTTTCCTTTTAGTGTGATGGCTTATGATAACAGTGTCAGTAAGGATTCAGTTCAATCCATTCATTTCGTTCACTAAATTAAATAATGTGTACTTTCCTTGCTAGTAGTAATAGAAATTGGAATCCAGGTTTGCAGAAAGTAACCTGATAATATCTAACATGATTTCCAAAAATGTTCATACCCTATCAACTGCACTTTTAGAGTCCTAAGAAAATAATCTAAAGTGGAGACAAAGATTTATATGCAGAGATGTCCATCCTGCTATTATAGCAGAATACTAGAAATAGTCTAATTACCCGATAATATGGAAACATTAAACAAATGATGGTATATCCACAAAAAGAAATTTTAGGCACCCATTAAAAATATTCATGAAGATTTTTAATCACATGGGGAAATATATATCATACAATTTTAAATTTTTTTAAATGTCAGATATAAAATTGTATATCCAGGCTAATTTCAGCCACATATGATGATAGACAGAGAGAGACGTGAATGCTGTGATGCTTTTAGGGGCTGATGGGATAATTGGTGAATTTTTTGTTCACATGAATATTTTTCCGCTAGTTCCTGTTTTTCAAGATGTGCATAGAAGTATTATTTGCTTTAATGTTCTTCCAACCTAGGAACAATAGGTATAGGCATGTGACTGGAGATTTTCAGGATTGTAATCAGAGCCAAATTTGAAAGAGTAGCTACAGGTCATGGAGCGCCTAATTCAAGCCTGCAACCCCAGGATTTAGGAATACAAAAGACGGGTCTCTGAGCACACCATGGAGCAGGATAATTTATCCTTTGCCCTTTCATATTTTTTTTAATTTCTTTATTTGACAGAGAGATACACAGCGAGAGAGGGAACACAAGCAGGGGGAGTGGGAGAGGGAGAAGCAGGCTTCCCGCTGAGCAGGGAGCCCGATGCAGGGCTCAATCCCAGGACCCCGGGATCATGATCTGAGCCGAAAGCAGATGCTTAACAACTGAGTCACCCAGGTGCCCCTATCCTTTGCCCTTTCAATCTTGTCTCTGCACCCTTCCCTCATCCTACCCTTACTCCCAGACTTTCTCTCCTGGTTTCCTACGTGCCCTTGGAGTATCAGGAAAGGTTCTTTGAAAGTAGTGCCCACCACCATGTGTTTAATTTAACATCACTTGTTTTAATAAAAAGAGTTTCAGAGAATGGGCAAACCTTATAGGCAAAGGAATTTACCTCCAATAGTGGCATCCCAAGCACTACCGTGACTGCCTGGTGACAGAAACGTGACGACCAGATCATGTTTCAAAGATGTGCCTTCAGTCTCCCTAAATGCAAATGTAACCCCGGGCTGTGGTGTCTGAAGCTTTACACATTTTGACTCCTTTCCCTGAGAGCTTGTTTGGAGGTTCTAGCAGGGGAGTGCTGTTACTCATATATCCTTGACCGAAGAATGGTCCTCCTCTATCGGGGAAGGTCTTCCTTTCCCTATGGACACTTTCCCTGTGGACAACAAGAAGGTTTCACTTGCCCACATGGATTTTCAGTCTCAACTCTGATCCTGAAGACTCACCCGAATGTGGAGTGAATCTCACAAAAGAAAACCCAACTGTATTGGTTTTCCTCAATCCTCACCCCCACTTCAGGCTCCTTCTTACAGCTTCACACCTAAGATCCGAGTATCTAATCAAACAACTCTGCAACAAAATTTTCACTCATCAGCAGCTACATGAGAGCAACAAAGATGGGTGTGGCTTTCCAAGAGGGCCCCCGCATCTCAGAAGATTCTTTTTATTATGGAAGCATGTATTCTGATGACCGTGAATGCCACAGTTAAACCCAGCCTCTGGGGCCAGGCAGTCCTTGGCTCAGTTGCCTGAAGAACATACAAGAGTACCCCCGGCTTCCTAATGTGTTATAGGCAAGAAAGAGGATTGTTTTTTCCGGGGTTGTGGTAAAACGCTGGTACTCTGCCAGATCTTACATCAAAGACATCTGAAGAACAAAGCTCACAATTACATCTATTTCTATAAAAGACTCTTAAAATTTTGGACAAAATATTGTATCTTCTGACCATTTTTCCTTTCCATTTGTATTAATTGATATTAAATAAATATTTTAATTTCTATTAGAGATGGATCACAAAATCTTTATTGTTCTAACAGGGAAAAGTTAATTTTGGTTAAATTCCATTCCTCCTTATATTTCCAGCATTTATCTTTGATGTGTTTTCCAAGCTGTCTTTTTAATTGCTATTTTGTTGGAAACATAAATTCAGAATCATTAGATTATTATTCAATATATCTTTCCCATTACATGCTGTTTTTCTTATATTCACAAGTCTTGAAAGCTTCTAAACCATCTGCTAACTTTTCATCAATGTATATCTTTTTATTTCACGTAGGGATTGAATTGTCAAATTTTTAACTTTGGTCGGAAAATCTTTTTGTAGGGAAATTACAATCCTTTTACCTCTCTCATTCTGTCAGTTTGTCATTATTGAGCTATGAGCTCTTTCATTTGCATAGTTTCTGTAAGTAAACTTGAAACTTTATTTTCTTAGAAAATAGGTCATAAAATCATCTTAACTGATCCAGCTATTTCACTAACCTTCAAAGACTGACTGCTGTTGTAATCCAGTGGTTTAAATTATAGTATTAACCTATTTTGTTAACTCAGCAACATTTGCTCTTCCTGCTAGGAGATATAAACCATGGATCCGTCTTCCCTCAATAATTTTAATAATGCCTCTTAACAAAGAAACTTTATATACTTCTCCTTGCCCTTATTTAGACTTGATTGCCTGAAACCTGTTAGCCATTCTCCTCTTAGACCTTATAGTTCTAACACAGGATCTAATTTACCAAAGAATTCCACTTAGTCGGTTTGGATTCATTTATTTCTGAACTATCTCTTTTCAAAAAAAAAAAAAAAGGCCTTACTTTTTTATGATATTTACTAGATGGGGAATTTAGAATACATTGTTTCAGTTATATTATTTTAAGTATATTCTTTTTTAAAAAAAGATTTTATTTATTTATTTATTTGACAGAGAGAGAGCACAAGCAGGGGGAGTGGCAGGCAGAGGGAGAAGGAGAAGCAGGCTCCCCACTGAGCAAGGAGCCCAGTCAGGGACTCCATCCCAGGACCCTGGGATCATGACCTGAGCCAAAGGCAGATGCTTAACCGACTGAGCCACCCAGGCACCAATTAAGCATATTCTTTCTACACTTAAATATTACCAACTCAATTCTTCTTATATCCAGTATTTTTTAAAGGCTTTTTGTTTGTTTGTTTTTATTCATTTGAGAAAGAGAGTGAGAGCACAAGCAGGGGAAGGGGCAGAGGGAGAAGCAGACTCCCCACTGATTAGGGAGCTCAACTCGGGGTTGGATCCCAGGACCCTGGGATAGTGACCTGAGCCGAAGGCAGACACTTAACTGACTGAGCCACCCAGGTGCCCCAGTATCCAGTATTTTTAAATGCCTATAATGATGTTATCATATTACCATCTATTAGGACTTAATCAACTATAGATGCAAAACCATGGTTTAGGAAGCTTGCATACTTCATATCAAATAGCATAGATAGTAGAAGAGCCAACGCTGTAAGAACTTAGGGTATTACTGGGGAAAATAAACCACACACAAATAAATATCAAATAATTTGTTTTTTGGTTTTTTTTAGTAAGTGATACACACAATGTGTGTCCTCAATTGGACTATGTGGTGAGGGTTTATTTTGTACAAGCTCCCCAATCTATTTGATGGTGAAGAACCACTGTTCTAGGAAGACAGAGCGAGAGATTTGTCAGAGGCTCAGTAAGGAGTTATAGCCTCATGGATTTGAATATGACGGAAGGCCAGTTAGGCTATGGGTGGGTATCTGGGGGTGGGAAAGCTATAAGTGAAGGCCATACACGGAGGGGAGCTGCAGGAAGAGGGCTCTCCTCCTAACTGCACCACGTGTTTCCCATTGCCTGGTTATGATAGTACCTTTCATCCACCCCACTAAACCCTATGGCTTTCCTAAGTTTCCTGTCCTTCAACACAGCTTAGATTCACATCTTCAAAATATCTTTACCAAACACTAGAAGGAGAAACTACAATAAACACAATGAACACAAAGTAAACATGTTGAACATAGAAGATAACAGGAAACTTAGATAGCTAAACTCAAGTCACAAATCTCTTAATTGACAGAATGTTCTACATACGTAGAGGTCACTGTTCTTTCCACCTAAAAGGATACTCCCACCTGAAACCATTCTGGTGGCCCTGTTAAAAAGGATCTCAGTGCTTTCCATAATTCAGTTCTTAATCTTTCATGCATGTTCCACGGGGCCCTTGCTTCCTCCAACCAGAATTTCCATCTTATCTCCAAAATCAGTGCTCTGAAACAGCCCAAACTGTGGTTGCCTAATCTCTGACTTCTGTAACTGAGAAAAGCCCTTTTCCAATCTGAGCCTAAATCTTGGGCACTCTGACACTCAGGAGGTTCTAGGATCATTTTTGTACAGATTTCTCCTGGCCGTTGCTAATGACTGGTTCAGCCTTTAGTGACGCTTGGTTTCTGCACCTTGAGTTTCTCCACAGTATCCAAGCAAAGACTTCATCACCACGGTATGGTACAAGGTGACAAGTTTCATCTTAGCAGTACTCAGTCCCAACTTCATCCTACCTTCCTTTGGCTGGTCAAACCCCTAACCAAATCTTCTTCTTGTTGAATGTCATATTTCTCTTAATGAAAGTGATGGATCCTCCCCTCTGAAAACACATGCACATACACATGGATCTTTACTTGTAACTTTGTAAGTTCACAGGTCTCTTGAATCCCATACATAGACTTCCTGGTAATCCATGGACCCTAAGTTAAGAATCCCCATCTTAGAATCTCCCACCTTTCCCAGGTCCTGGTCTGAGAAAGACATACAGTTCTCAGCTCATGTGTAAACAGAGATGACTGTCATCCCTATACCCTATGTCATCCATTTCCCTCTCAACTCTTCTCTTCCATAATGAATTGCTAGCAAAAGTTTAAACATTTATAACTGCACTGTTTTTAAACAATTTAGCCGTGTGATAGTCAAAAAATGAGAGGTTGTCTACTTTCTTCAGAAATGATTTGCAGAAGCAAAGACTTGCTGAAAGAATGGGAGCTCTATGTTTGCAAGACAGAAAACTACCGGGGAAGCAGTGCTGGGAAGTATAAAGGACAGAGCTGGACAAGGGCAGTCTCTCATGTGGAGGATCTTGATGTATGACAGAGAAGTCCAGACTTCATCTATCCTATAATAACTTTACATAGGAAAAGCTTTGATTAGAGCAATGGTTAAGGAAGATGGATGCAGTTTTGGTGAGCAAGATGGGCGGAGAAGGAGGAGGATCCAGAAATAAGGAAGTCCACAGTAGGAGACAAAGACTATTGGAACAGCATTGGGGACTGAGGGCCCAAACAAGTGTGAAAAGAACTTCTCCCACTATGTGGCAGAAGGACACAAGAGAACAATAGAACTCAGTAACAAACTGCAATTGGTGACAGGACTCAGAAGTGAGGTAGTAGGAGAAGAGAAAAAGGCAATGAAAAGTCAAAGACAATGAAAAGCTGTGGGCCTCATTAACTTGGAAGATATTCCTTAAAGTTTAAAACAAAACAAATTAATCGAATTTACAAATGTCGGGAGTTTGGTTAAAAATAAGGATAAATTTCAAAGGCAGTTATAACATCTCTCTCTCTCTCTTTCTCTGAATGTGTTTAAATAAAGGATAGATACTTAGGCAAGTTTTCAAGAACACTTATTGATTGGATAAGCTCTCTGGATTGTTTCCATTTTCCATCCTGTAAGTCTGAGTCTAAGGCCATGTTTACATGCTGTCCATCTCTTCAGATGCAAATTGAAAAAATTAGCCCATCTGGATACAGTAGTAGAAATAAAGTTATATTTGGCAGTACGTAGGCAAAACATTCTGATAATCTTTTCTTCCTTCAGGTGTCTTGTTATTTTATGGACATGAAGCAATCTCCTTAGAATGACAACTTGTGGCAGGAAGAACTTATCTTCTTTCTATGTATTTCACAATGCATAAAAGTTTAAGCTCCTATAAGAACTCATTGTGGTTGATGATGAATATAATTGTGATTGTTAAAAATAATAATACAAAATATTTATGGCTCTGTGCAAAAAAAATTACATGCAGTATATTTTTCAATCCTTACAATGACTTTGTGATGTAAGTATTATTATTACTGCCATTTTAAAGATGAGGAACTTGGGGTTTAAAGAATATTAAGTAACTTGATTAAAGTCACAAATGTGTCTAACTCAAAGCTTTCCTATGTATTTGTGAACTCTGAGTGTGTCTCAACCACAGCTCCTTCTAAAACTAATTCTTGCTGCTTTTTATACAATAACTGCTCAATAAATGTTTAATAGAGGATAGATGGGATGGGTGGATGGATAGAGATGTTTGATGAATTAGGACAACCAGTGGGCAACATATTTCTGCTGAGATCCCGGCTCCCAAAAACAAAAGCATTTCTAGAGCCTTCCTATGTATACACCACGCCCCCTGCCAAAGTATCTCTTCTGGCAACAAGCACAAAGGCAGGTAAGTGAGTTTTTCACCTCGGTCAAATGGTCTGTCAACCACTTCCTTGACGGCTGTTTACTCATCACATCTAGCAGCTGCTCTGTTGAGCCCACATATGACCCTTGTTCCCTCTGTCTCGTTTTTAGGTATTAAGCTCACCACATTTGGTCTCCATGTTTCATGCAGCAGATCTTATCAAAAAAAAGTTTAAAAACCACATAGGTTCAGCAAGATCTACACAGACTTATATAAAACATATAATTACTTTTAGAAGTGATAGATAATAGGTCTGCATCTAGCCTTTTCAGGGAGGGAGATGATCTTGAGAAGATAATAAACAGGCATGTATTAAACATCTACCATATATCTTCTGTACAATGCTAAGAACTGCAACTTAATAAGTTTAAGTCTCATGAAAATAGACCAAAAATATTTTATATATAAAATATAAATATATATGTGGATATATACATATATACATACAAATTATATAATATATACATACATATATAAAGTATATACATATATATTTAAAATATAATGCCATCAACTTTATAGCAGCATTATCTACAATAGCCAAATTATGGAAACAGCTCAAGTGTCCATTGACTGAAGAATGGATAAAGAGGATGTGGTATATATACATATATATAATGGAATATTATTCAGCCATTTTTAAAAAAGAATGAAATTTTGCCATTTGCAACTAGGTGGATGGGGCTAGAGGGTATTATGCTAAGTGAAATAAGTCAGAGAAAGACAAATACCATATGATCTCACTCATATGTAGAATTTAAGAAACAAAATGAATGAGCAAAGAGGAAAACAAGAGAGAGGGGGGCAAACCAAGAAACAGACTCTTAACTCTAGAGAACAAATTGATGGTTACCAGAGGGGAGGTGGGTGGGGGAATGGGTCTAATAGGTGAGGGGGATTAAGGAGGGCACTTATCAGAGATGAGCACCAGCTGTCCTACAGAGGTGTTGAATCACTATATCATACACCTGAAATTAATATTACACTGTATGTTAACTAGAATTCAAATAAAATTTTGAAAAAAAAAATTTAATGCCATCAACAAAATAAAAACAATCATTATCATTCAGGTTGAGCAGGAATAATAAAGCTGAAAGAACCAGGGGCATCCTGGCCAAGATTTGATGGTATGGATGAAACTACTTCATCACCTACATATGTTTTCCTCTGTCCTAGGAGGAAATTTACTTAGAGTACACACACCATTTAGAATGTCTTCCCAACCCACAGCCCTTTACCTTAAGAACAGAGCAAACGGAACCACAGGCCAGACCCCCAGTGGCACTGGTTGTACCACGTGATCCGGAACAACGATGGCTGACTGGACATATGACCCAAATTAAGCCAATCAGACTCTCCTGAGATTCTGGTTGGCATTGGAGAAATGCCTATCAGTGGACCTGAGAATGTGTGAACTGGGAGAGCCAGCAGTGTAGAGAAAAAGTACCCACAGAGAGAGTAAGGATGTAGTTTAGGAAGAGGGAGCCTGAGAGACTGAGGAAGCAATTACTTGATTTCTGTTTGCTTTTTAGTTATTGTGCCTACTAGTCTTCTCCTAAATGCCTGCTGTAATTTCTGCCCTTGATTTCCTGGAGCCATTTTTATATCCTTACAATTGTTTCACATTTTTGCTTAAGCTAGCTCAACTGAGTTTCTATTATAAAGAAAGAAACTTTGTAATCTGCAAATTTTCTTAACAAAATATAGACAATAATGCAAAAACTGTTATATATCCTATAATAATAATAACATGTAGTTGAGCAAAGATGTAACTAATAAGATATTTATCACTGACTAATAGCGAATAATTTGAAATGAGTTTAAAGTGCATTAATAACAAACTAAATAAATGAATGATGATATATAAATACAGTTGAACTTTGACCAAACATTTTTAATAATATGTACATCAGACATTTTTCAAAATTAATTGATCTTCATTTACTATCATCTTACACTGGGCATCAGGTTCATGAGGTTTAACTCAAGACTAGTCTAATGTTTTAAACCCTGACTCCTGCAAAGTTCGTCTCTGCAGTTGAAATGTATAATGACTGTAATGTTTAGCTCTTCAGATCAAACAGAAAAGCAATCTGATTCATAGTCAACATATAATATGTGGTTCTTGTGCTTAAGTTCTACTTCTTCCAATGCCCCCGTTTTTAGGGAAAAAGAAAAGCAAAGGTTACTAATCTTCTAATCAGAAATTAAGCCAGAAAATTAAGCACTGATCCTCTTCCCTCCACCCTCAGTGAAAGACAGAAATATAGACACCTCTCTCTCTGCTCCTCCCTTATTTATTTTTATGGAAATCTGCACCTTGAGGGGGTCATAAAATAAATATATGTTAGAGAAATCTTAATCTAGACATGGTCACAGCACTAGACAGAGAAGGATTGTCATAAAACAGAGAAAATAGACAAGGGTAAATGGAAGAGGTGATACCTGCAAATAGATGAACAAAAGATAATTTGATAATATTTAAAACTTCAAAATTTTGAAACTTCAAAAATAAGACAAAATCACTTTTAGAAAGTAGGAAAGTCTGTTGCAGAATAAGTTTTTGTAACGTTTCAATATCAACAACAAGTGTTGGCGAGGATGTGGGGAAAAAGGAACCCTCGTACACTGTTGGTAGGAATGCAAACTGGAGCAGCCACTCTGGAAAACAATATGGAGGTTCCTCAAAGAGTTAAAAATAGGGCGCCTGGGTGGCTCAGTTGATTAAGCAACTGCCTTCGGCTCAGGTCATGATTCTGGAGTCCCGGGATCGAATCCCACATCGGGCTCCCTGCTCAGCGGGGAGTCTGCTTCTCCCTCTGACCCTCCCCCTTCTCATGCTCTCTCTCTCTCCCATTCCCTCTCTCAGATAAATAAATAAAATCTTTAAAAAAAAAAGGAGTTAAAAATAGAATTACCATATGATCTAGTAATTCCATTACTGGGTATTTACCCAAACAATATGGAAACACTAATTTGAAGGGATACATGTACCCTATGTTTATTGCAGCAGTAGTTATAATAGCCAAGATACGGAAGCAATCAAGTGTCCAATGATAGATGAATGGAGAAAGAAGATATATATATCTTCTATATATATATCTACATCTATATATGTAGATATATATAGAGAGAGAGAGAAAGAAAGCTGCTATGGAATATTATTCAGCCATCAAAAAGAATGAAATCTTGCCTTTTAAAAAAACATGATGGATCTAGAAAGTATAATGCTAAGTGAAATAGTCAGAGAGAGACAAATACCATATGATTTCAGTTCTATGAGGAATTCAAGAAACAAAACAAATGAATAAAGAAAAATAAAAAGAGACAAACCAGACTCTTAATTATAGAGAACTGGTGGTTACCAGAGGGGAGGTTAGTGGGGGATGGGTGAAATAAGTGAAGGGGATTAAGAATCCTCTTATCCCAATGAGCACTGAGTAATGTATAGAATTGGTGAATCACTATATTGTACACCTGAAACTAATATAACACTGTATGTTAATTATACTGGAATTAAAATTTAAAAGAAAATAAAATTGAAAAAAAAAAGTTCCACTGTCAGTGTTTTCAGTTTGTCATAGGGAAGAGACCACAGACTTGAGAATCAGCCCTGTCTGTGACCCATCTCAGGCCCACCACCTGCAGACTAGGTGACTTTGAACTAGTTACTGAAACCCACCAAAACTTAGTTCTCTTTTCTGTAAATTTGGATAATAATATCCTATAGGCTTGTTGTAGAAATTAAATAAAATAAATGAATAGATAAATACCAAAAAAGTCTTGCTTCATGATGTCACAAAATGTATATCACTGACATTTATTTGACACCTACCCTATGTTAGGCCACTGTTTTTCATACTCACAGGCCTTTCTGTTGTCAATATTTTTGTCAATGTCTTTAATGGCTATTGCCTTTGTAATAACATTACCTAGGATTTTTAAGAAGCTTTATAGATTTCTGCCATTTTATCTTCAACATTATTTTTATTATTATATTTGATTGTTATCCATCTGTGAATAGATACCATACATTATATTCATGTTCTTGTGGACAGGATAGCATACTCTCCTTAATAAAGCTATTAACATCAACACAATTTCTATTTATTCTTACCAAGCAAAAATTGGTAAGGAAGTATTTTGACCCAAAATATTCACTCTTTTCTCCACCATGGGAAAGTACAAGTCAGAAAATTGCAACTCAGTGTTGCCTGAACAAGTAAATCCTTTCATGTAATGATTTATCTGCCATAACCATTAAAAGAGTGAATGTGTCCCACTATCATTACACTTTTCGTACTACTGTAACTACAGAGCAAGCTTTGTTCTCCAAACCCATCCTGTTGGGCCTTGTCACTAAGTTGTTTTTCTTTCTTAACTCTTGAGTTGGGGTTGCTTCCTTCTGAGTCAAGCCATCATCAAAAACAATTGTAACTTGCTGGCATTATGAATTCACAAAGGTCACCCTACTTTTGCAACCAAACCCTGTGGGTCTTTCTTGTTCTTTGCTTTTATGTCCTGATAACATTGCTCGTCGCCAAATTCAGTGACTTTGAGAGTGTAGAACTCTGCAGGAATTCTACTGATCACCAGGTATTAGGTTGTCACTGCTATGGGGGGATGATATAGAGAAGTCAAAGACATAATTAAAACTTAGATGCCACGGAGATGAACCATGAGAGACGATGAACTCTGAAAAACAAACTGAGGGTTCTAGAGGGGAAGGGGGTGGGAGGATGGGTTAGCCTGGTGATAGGTATTAAAGAGGGCACGTTCTGCATGGAGCACTGGGTGTTATGCACAAACAATGAATCATGGAACACTACATCTAAAACTAATGATGTAATGTATGGTGATTAACATAACAATAAAAAATTTAAAAAAAAACTTAGAAGCCACTAAAATATTTAACAATCAACAATTGGTTAAATGGTCTGCTGTTCACTCATTTCTCAGGATGTTAGGTAGCCAATCTGTTTCAAACACACACACAAACAAAAAGAAGCTTACGAGGACAAAATGTTTAGAATACATTGTGAGGTGAGAAAACAGGTTAAAAAACAGTATTATAATATGGCCCAATGTCATTAAATATTTATAGTTTCTTAAATGTATTTTTAAAAACTAGAACAATACACTTTAAGTGGTCACAATTTTATAAAATTACAGGAGCAGTATACTCCAAAAGCTTATTTCTAAGAATTAGGACTATGGATTAATTTTGTTTTCTTCTTTTTGCTTTTCTTCCTTCCTCCACCCCACTATTTTGTATAACAAATGAGCATATGGTCTGAAAAAAACTGTGTGTGTGTCTACGTGTGTAGAAAGGTATATGACGATGGATGGATGGATAGATAGATGATAGACAGATAGATAGATAGATAGATAATAGAGAGAGAGATAGATAGAAAATATATAAATATATATGGGATGGCAGCTCTGAGTTAAGTTCAATACAATAAATGTAAACCTTGAAATTCCTTTATTGTCAGTACAACAATATATAAACCAGAAGGACAAATTAATAATTTGTAGTGGGAATTATTCCTTTGTACTAATAAGAATGCCTGTATCTACTATCCAAGGCACTGGTTTCCAGGTTATCTAAGTACCTAAGAAGGCTACTTTATTATTAGCAAATAGTTTGGTAAGCACAGAATATGAATATAGGGTCTGGATTACCCTGGATGTCAGCCCCTCCTACCCTGCTGTATCCCTAGAGCTTAGCACAGTGCCTGGCATGTAATAGGTACTCAAGAAACATTTGTTGAATGAATCGCTATTTCATCCAGACCATTATGGAACCCTGAAGAAATTCCCCTACTTCCTCACAGAGTAGACATTCAAATGATCAGACAACTAGTATCCCTCAGAACCAATGGCTTTTTTCTCAAAAAAGTTTGACAAAATCTGACAGATTCTCATGCCCTGACATTCTAATAAAAGTTAACATTTTACCAACATTTAATGAGCACTTAATACACATATATATTACCCCCAAAATTCACTCCGTACCACCCTTTATGAGTCATGTTTTATTGTTATCTCCATTTTGTAGGTATGGAAACTGAGTCACAGGTGACATAATTTTCCCAAGGGCACACAGGTACTAACGTGTAGCTGAAATCTGATTATGGGAATGTCTAATGTCAACAACTTGTCCTTAACCAATATACTAAAAAGGGCCCTTTATAAGCCCCAGACGAAAACTTCCCTTCAAAATATAACAATAAGGGGCGCCTGGGTGGCTCAGTCAGTTAAGCATCTGCCTTTGGCTCAGGTCATGATCCCAGTGTCCTGGGATTGAGTCCCATGTCGGGCTCCCTGCTTGGTGAGGAGCCTGCTTCTCTCTCCCCCCTGCTCGTGCTCTCTCTTGCTAACCCTCTCTCTCTCTCTGTCAAATAAATAAATAAAATCTTTAAAAAAAAAAATGTAACGATAGGAAAAACTCCATCTCCTCTAAGAAATTAGCTAGCTTCTTCCTTTCTCATAATGAGACCTACGTAACTGAGCATATCTACTTTTTTAATTTGGCTGTCAGGAAGCTCAGAGGCAAATGTAAACCTCAACTAGAGTAATTATATTGGTCTTCACTGGACTCATGGACTATGAATTTGGGTTTTCTTTTCCTAGAACTTGACTTTTGAATCTGCGTTCCCTGGGCCTGATTCATATTTTCATCTACTTTATTACCTGAATTTTTGTTATAAATTATCTCAAATTCTTCAGAGGATTTTGGACTAAGGAATACAGCACTATTATCTATTGATTTTACCATATTTCCAAGTCATGGGGCCACCACGGCACCATACCAGGCTCTGCATTGTATTGCCTAGAGAGGAAAAACCAAGTAGCAATTCATATGCTGTATCTGTGCTTTCCACATTCTGTGGTTGTGTCTAAATCACATTAGCTTCAAAATATCTGAAAAGAAAATAAAGGTGCTATCTTGGTAGCCCACCCTTAGTGTGCGGTTTGGTTTGCTTGTTTAATTTTAGACCTTACTTTTCAGTGACATCCGTTCAGACTTGAAACTTCAGTCATTTGCTGACCTTGATTCTCAGGGTATAAGATCAAGTCAGCATTACCAAAAGGAAGGACACCGTAAAACAAATTTGCATGTGCCTGCTAATGTATAGTTATAGAATTCTAAATTTATTTGTTCGCAAAAAAAATGGAAAGTTTCCTGACCCACTTTAAATCAGTGTTTCAGTAAAAGGCTAGTGAGAAACCCACCTAAGGAAGAGGCTTGGTTTCCATGAGGTTAGTAGTTATTACTCAAAGGAGAAATTGACACGTTTATATGATGTGTTTATTTGTGGATTTTAATATAGGGATTGGGGAAACACTGATAGATTGCGGTTGTTTTAAGATGACGTGATGTGAGGTATCTTCTTTCTTGCATGCCTTGGTCTTTTACAGAGCTTTCAAGCATTATCTCAGTGCTTTGAGGCTGGAAAAGATGTGTAAAGAGCAAGCCTCATTTATGAGATAAATGATAAAGTCACTTTGCACTATTTGGAAGTTACCAGGAACAGAATCAAATACGTCACCTGGATAATGTAATGGTTGTTCACTGTTCTTTTGACCATATAGGCTTTTAAAGATGTTCAAACAGTTTTATGATCCGATTTCATCAGATAAAAATAGTCTGGTCTGCACTACATGGGAGCAGCATCAAAAACCAAAAGTAGAAGAAAATAAGTTACTCAAAGGAGCTGTTCACACAGGTCTTCATCAGGGAAGAACAACTCACAAGAGTTGGAATGAGCAATGGTGAAAAAACAGAGTCTGAATGTTGAAGAGGATTCTTCCTCTCATCTCTCAGCCCTCACGGCCCAGTAACAATCACCCTGTTCAGATATCCTCATTGTCAATCATTCCTTCAATCCATCATGTCACCTAAGGAGGAGAAATTCTTCCACCAGGGATTCCAGAGGAAGCCTGTCCCGACCCCTGCAGTATTCCCACCCAACAATTCATCATTCAGGCTGGCCCTCAGAAACAGAGGCCATTGTGAATACCTAACAATGTTATGCTGGAGAGGAACAATGATACTATCAGGCTGACATTAAGACTGATATCTCCTATTTAATAAATCATGTTAATTTCATATATAGTAAGTCCTGCTTCTCACAAGACAACAGTTTTAACCTCAAAGCTGAGCCTCTGGTACATAACACCATTAATATTTTGAAGTTGGGGGTAGATGATCTAGACCTTGAAAAACTGAATCTAAATCTGGATCTCAGTTAAATCCTGACTTTGGCAATTTTCCAAGGCCTCCCAGATGACCCTCTATTGCAAACATTCTCCTCCCTTAATATCATATCTTCATTTAAAGATATGATATCTGATGTTGTTTGCTGTGTGTTGGCCTATTTCAAAGTATCAGCCTCCAGATTTAAAACTCAAGAGGAAGGGCACCTGGGTGACTTGGTTGGTTAAACACCTGCCTTAGGCTCAGGTCCTGAGATTGAGCCCTGCGTCCAGCTCTCTGCTCAGCAGGGAGCCTGCTTCTCCCTCTCCCTCTGCCTGCCACTCCGCCTGCCTGTGTTCTCTCTCTTTCTATCAAGTAAATAAATAAAATCTTTAAAAAAAATAAATAAATAAAGCTCAAGAGGATTCTCTGCAGCTACTATTTCCTTCTATTAGATCAAAATCAAGAGAAAAGGAGTCTTGCTATTGATGTGCATGGCATTAAATAAAATGGCATGCATGTCTTTGTATAGCCATGGCCTTTAAATGATAATACACACTAATCACTAATGATAGCACAGTGCTTCCTCCTATGCTGAGACAGACTATTGTTATTTTTTATTTAAAAAGGCTGTAGAATAGAAATTAAAATACAGTATCATGACAGAGGATCGCATTGTGGTGAGCATAGCATGACATATAAACGTACATAAACTTGTAGAATCACTACGTTGTACACCTGAAAGTAATGTAACATGTGTGTCAGCTATACTCGAAAGAAAGAAAGAAAGAAAGAGATAATAGTATTTCAATGGTAACTTCACCACCCAAGCAAGATTTTTTCAAAATTAGCTTATTTATTTAATTTTTTCAAAGACAGTCTTAATTTTCCACTACATCAAGACAAAAGACTCCACAATACTCTCTCCTGAATGCAAAAGGAAGAAAATTTTCTTTTCTCCCTCACATTGTTCTTTATTATAAGTAGGAAGGAATAAAGTTTGGTGCCTTGATAATGTCAAGGGGACTTCAAAATCCTTTCCCTAAGTCAAGAAGCTCACAGACATTTCACCAGTATCATCCCCTCAAATGCACCCAGGATTTTGGCTCCCAGGAATATTTCCCAATCTCCAGCAGCTGATACTCTCCTCACCCGAGTCCCAACTCCCAATTTGTAGTTCCCCCTGTCTTGTAGACGTCTGTTTTCCAAGTACTCAGAGAAGCAAGGGTAAGAAACCTGAGGAAAATCACGAAGCAAAATAATCACCCCTAATTTGCTGCTCCTATTTGTTCCTCCACTAATTCCTTTGTCTGAAAATTCACAAGTAATCAAAGATTACCTGATGCAAAAATTCATTTTATAATGAGAGAAACTGAGCCTCAAGGACATGAGGTACACAAAGGCATGGGTAGTTAATGGCAGAGCCACAATGAACACAAAAGTGCCCTCTTGTCCAGTGTTTCAAGCATCCTTATTCTCAATCCAGCATTCCCAACACCCCTCCCTGCTTCCGTCTCAAACGGTACTCAAACCTGAGCCAGCTGCATCTATAGACAAATACAGAGGAAGAGCCTCCCCACTCTTCACACCCCCTTTGTGTTTCTGACCATTCCTCTAGGAGGCACAGGCTTCCAGCTCAGATGTGCATCTGGGAAACCAGTCCTACTCAAGGCTGGGCACACCCCACTCTGACCACCACTTCAAAATAATTATTTTTACACTTTTGTGAAAACCCACTGTGTTTCCCCACTCTTATTTTAAGGGTTGGCATTTCAAAAGTTGGCACACAGGCTGGATTTCATTGGTATAGGACGCAGGCAATAGGGAGAACAACTAGAGTCAGCTTTGCCCCCTTGGCCATCAACTAAAAGAATTAGCAGCAAGCACATTCTCCTCCACCTCATCCTTGCCAGAAAGCAACAAGCAAGAAATTCTCCACTCTGGGGTGGTCCAAAATAGGCCATAACCTTGTCATACGAAAAAAGGATCAGGATGGAGAGTCAAAGCAATAGCTCGAAATGGTTATTGGAATGCAGTTGGGTCCCAAAAAGAATATTCAAGATTCTGAGCTACCCAAATAACATTCATACTGTCAATCAGTCAAAATATTGAGCACTTATTGTTTACCAGACACCATGTTGTTAGGTGACACAAAGACAAATAAAATGGTGACCTATCTCCAGATAGCTCACAGATCAACATTAGGTACCATGAGAGTTACAAAGATGAATAACACACTGGCCTTGAAGGATTACAGCAAAATCTAAAAATGGAAATAGACATATGTCTTAAATATGCTTTTTTCCAGCCAAACAAAACACAGTACAAAATGAAGCAAAAGTTACTAGAGAGGTAGGTATAAGCTATGTGTTATGGGAGCTGTTCATTCCAACTAAGAAAATCAAGAAAGACCTCCAGACCTAGAAGACACATTTGAACAGGTTCTGGAAGGACAAGAAACATTTTGAGGTCTAGAAGATCATTTCAGAGATAGTACCTTAACAAAAGGCATGTAGGCATTAGAAGGACGAGAATCCGGACCCATGAGCCCAGGTCATAGAACATGGTGGGAGGTAAAGCTAGAAAGTTTGCAGATCTCAAACACTAACTCAAATACTATTTCAAAGGCTCAAGGTTCTGTATTTTGTTCTGTATGCAACCTAAGGGAACAAGAAAAGGCATAACTGGAGCCATGCTTTAAGGATTACTGCAGGAATGTTGAAGATGGGTAGAAGGCAGCACCTGGGAAGAGCAAAGATGGCTATTCAAATAGTCCAAGTGAGTAAGAGTCTAAGTTAGAGGAATGGCAGTAGGTCTGGGAATAGGGAATAGATGTGAGAGACATAGCAGCTTCTGAAATTGCTACCTGATCACATGTGGAGGAGAAACAGGAGGGCTCATAGTGACTCCATATCTTCAAGGGTAGATGGTGATATCAACACCAGAACTAGGGAAATCAGGAGACGTTGTATCCTACCTCCTCTTCTATCTGTATCTACTTTACCTACCAAGCTCATCTACCACTGCAACTGAGATCAGCTGCTCATGGCCTCCCTCACTAATCAGTCAGGGTCTAGCCAAGAAAAGAGAAGTGACTTCAGGCATTTGCGATAGAGAAAATTTAATGCAAGGAAGAGGTTACCAGAGTGATTGAGACTGACATTAGAGACTACTACCATCCCAAACCTGGAGGGATAAAAAGAGCAAGCACTGCTCCAGAAGACAGAGTAAGGAGACTCTTTGTTTTTCCTCGTCTCCTTCTCCCAATTCCCACTCCTCTGCCCTCCAATTTCCCTTTGGCTGAACCTAGCTGGAAGTCAACTAATGGAAGAGTCTGAGAAAGCAGCCTTCAGGGGTAGTACTCTGAGGCACAGAATAGGGCAGAGCAAGGAGGAATGCACTGCAGGACAAACAGGCTTAAGATCCAGCAGACTTCTTATACACCCCAAAGGTTGAGTTAGAACTGCTAGTCAGTGCCGCCTGTGTTATTGGGTATAATATGACGTACCAGCTTCAAGGACCTAGGAGCCATCATTCACCTCACTGGGGAGAGGGGGCAGAGAGAGGATGACGTGTGGCCAGCCACATCTGTATCCCCTGACCCCTTATCTTTATCATCCTTGTGCTAGTCCTCAGTGTTCCTGAGGGAGAGCCATTCTTAAGGACCTGAAATCCAAGTTCATCTCATTTAGAGTGGAGAGAAAAGGAAGGAAAAAATCATTATCTCCAGTCTTTCCCCCTTTCCCTTCTTGTCATTCTCTACTCTCCATTGCCCTCCTTTTCTCGACTTCCATCAGCTTGCTCCAGTTTCTTTGTTCTCAGTTCCCTCCTTTGTCTGGCTACATCCCCTCACTCCCTCATTTCCATCTCATTCCTCCCGAAGAATAGAGTTGTTAACAAGTCGCTTGGTAACATGTGTTAAGCATGCCTTTAATAGTAAAGCTCACGGGGGGCACCTGGGTGGCTCAGTTGGTTAAGCGACTGCCTTTGGCTCAGGTCATGATCCTGGAGTCCCAGGATCGAGTCCCGCATCGGGCTCCCTGCTCGGCAGGGAGTCTGCTTCTCCCTCTCCCACTCCCCGTTTGTGTTCCCTCTCTCGCTGTGTCTTTCTCTGTCAAATAAATAAATAAAATCTTTAAAAAAAAAAAAATAGTAAAGCTCACGGGGCGCCTGGGTGGCTCAGTCGTTAAGCGTCTGCCTTCGGCTCAGGTCATGATCCCAGGGTCCTGGGATCGAGCCCCGCGTTGGGCTCCCCGCTCCGCGGGAAGCCTGCTTCTCCCTCTCCCACTCCCCCTGCTTGTGTTCCCTCTCTCGCTGTCTCTCTCTCTCTCAAATAAATAAAACCTTAAAAAAAAAAAATAGTAAATCTCACGTCTCTTAAACCTAGTTATTAGTTTCTTGAGCAGAGTAAACGCTCAACAAGGCAGGTGCTAATTCAATGAAATAATATACCTTCTCATCATTAAATTCTTATTCATTTTTCAATTGTTTGTTTATATGGCAAGACCTTGAATAGTTTTTATTTTTATTTTTTAAAGATTTTATTTATTTATTTGAGATAGAGAATGAGACAGAGAGAAAGAGTATGAGAGGGGGGAGGGTCAGAGGGAGAAGCAGACTCCCTGCTGAGCAGAGAGCCCGATGCGGGACTCGATCCAGGGACTCCAGGATCATGACCTGAGCCGAAGGCAGTCGCTTAACCAACTGAGCCACCCAGGTGCCCAAGACCTTGAATAGTTTTTAGAATGGACTCCACAACATCTGTCTAGGGAATCTGGTGAGGAAAGGAGTTATCCAATGGGAAATCAAGGTACATGACACCAGAAGACTTGAATGTTATATCAAACTTTCATTTCCCCATGAACCATTAAAATAGAGCATAGCTCTTATGGCAGCTTCATATACGCCCATAAGTAAATGATACCAGCTCATCAGTAACGCGTCCTTGCTCAACTTCTGACAAGTAATAGTTCCTTGAAGAATGAAGAAAGGACATAGTCTTTCGAAACATGAATTTTTGCTCTTTCCGTTTTCCTTCAGAGGTAGATACTACCCGTCATGAAGGGGAGGTTCTTTTCTGACCTCATTTGAGGATGGAACGTTTAACGAAAATGGTGTCATCCTTTGAACCACTTCAATACGTCAACATAAGTGACCACAGAGGAGCGACGTCCTATAAAAAGGGGCAAGGTAGTGCTACACTCTGTCCATCTCGAAGCAGCCACAAGCTGATCCATCGCCAGTCAACTGGAAGAAACTACAATGGCTCCTGTGACAATTTCATCCATGGTGAGTCCTGCACTAATGTGCAATGCTTTTGTTGATTTGGTCCAGATAATATTTCTGGACTGCAGGCATGAAATTCTGGATTCTAACTATGGAGATCCAAGAATGCTGCATACATAGGATAGGATACTAAAGCTTTGGTAGATACTCATCATTTTATAGCATTTTCAAGAACTGATACACATCAGTTTGAAAGATGAGATTAAAACTGAAAGATAGCTAGATTGGGGCTAAACCACATGAGAAGTGTCACATGATGCTGTGCAGTGAGAAAGAATGCTTATTGAAAATCTGTTTTTCTGAGTACAAGGGATTTAATATAATTCTCCCACAGCATTTTTCTTTATTCCATAATAAAATGGAACACTATCCTTGAGGATTTAATTAATTGCAGCACTGACTTTCCTTTCCATTATTCTATTATTATACCACAGGCTTCTTTTTAGAGATTTATTTATTTATTTATTTGGGGGGGGTGGGTAGGAAGGAGGCAAAAAGAGAGGGAGAGAATCTCCAGCAGACTTCCCACTGAGCATGGAGCCTGACGCAGGGCTCCATCTCACAACCCTGAGCTCATGACCTGAGCCGAAATCAAGAGTCAGACGCTTAACCAACTGAGCCACCCAGGCGCCCCTATTATACCATAGTCTAATACACCAAGCCTACTTACTCTAATAGATACATGTGTAACTATGGTTTAGAGTAAATGGTCTTTATATTTTTGAAATATTTAACTTAATTGATTACAGAATCAATATATGTAAATTTAGAAAAACTGGAAAATATACATAAGAAAACGTAAGGGGGGGACCAGTTTGGGATTGAATGTCTGCCCAGCATTTCTAACATGAACACTGATACGATATGACATGCATTTTCTACAACCTTTTCTTCTAAGGTGAACATTTGTCTTCACATAGGGTTTCACAGAATGTTAGGACAGAGATCGATGACTTGCCATTTTTACTAAAATTACTGCCAACCAATAAAAAATGTGTCTCTCCTAAGTCAAAAGAAGAATGTTCAAGACTAGTAAACACTTCATAGTCTTAACCTTATTTTGGTCATATAACCAGTTTTTCATCTAAGTGATCTGAAAATTTATTGTAGATTGCCCTGGAACATAGTATGTTCTCCATGATTAACAATACAATACTCTTTAGAATTTGTTAACAAAAACCACATGCTAATCCGGTGTCCGACCTCTCCTTTCTCCCATTCAGTTCTGGGTACTGCTGCTGCTGCTGAGCCTGGTGGCTATTGGGAAGGCGGGAATAGCACTCCCACAAAATCCAGGATGCCCAAATACTGAGGACAAGAACTTCCCTCAGCATGTGAAGGTCAATCTAAATATCCTTAACCAGAATACGAACTCCAGAAGGCCCTCAGATTACTACAACCGATCCACTTCACCTTGGAATCTGCAGTATGTAATGAATGGCTCCCGATAAAAATCTCTGTATTGTTCTATCTTTTCTGCAAAGGACTGCCAGTTAAGTCACTTTGAGGATGATTTTACTCAGAATCATCAGTCAAATCTGGAAGGGCTATTGTGCAAAGATTCTCAAATTTTATTCTACAGACTTCTTTGATAGAGCACAGGACCCCTTCTCCTGCATAATACCTATCCATTAGATCTCATTGTCACTGACACCAAAAACCCACTCACGTTAATGGTGGTCATTATTCTAGAATTTATGATACCCCAAGTCTATTGTTCATTTATTTTTAAAAAAATAGAAATTTATCTTGGGGATTAATGCTTGAATTCTCTTTACCAGACCTTCCATTGCAATGATTTGTTGAAAATAACTAGTAATTAACTGGGATTTTTGTGCCTTTCTCTTTTTGGTTGTATTAGCAGTTGGATAATATAGTTTGAAACCCAGTGAAGGAAATGTCATGTTGGATATTTCCACCCCTTTTTGAGTCAGACAAACTTGATCTATATCACCAACAGACCTATATTTGCTGTGTTCTTAGTACATCTAATATTTAGACCCTATTAAGATTAAATACAAAATAGTTTTTAGTGCTTCGATTTTGTGTAAAAAAGCCTCAGTTATGTGGTGACTATAGATTCACCTGACCGTGATTTTCTTCTACTCCCATTACTAAGAATAGTTCAAATAAATCAACTGAAAAGTCAAAGCAAGTCATTCACTCAGCTGGAGGAGAGAGGGAAGAGAAGGTTGTAGAGGGGCTTAAGCTTTTGTTTCCAGCCCTTCATGTCAGCTCTGGGCTCTATCCCATGAATGTGCTGTCAGATAAAATTTTGATGCATTCCCTGCTTCAAAGCCAGACTTCATCAAGTCAGATTAATGGCTATCATATTCCTAGATGATGCCCTTGGCCTTTATCAAATATACCTTAAGAAATTGTCCTTTGTATCAAACTTAAATCCCCTCTGCAGTCTAGTCTATCTTATTTGGTTCATTCTTCAAAGAAATTGGGGGAAAAAATGATCATTCTCTTCTATAACATTTCACGTGCCTACAAATCCAAGTTTTCCCCCAAACTACTTTTTCTGACTAGCAGCCCTTCGAGAATTTGCAATGCCTATACTTGGTCACCCTGTGAATTTGCCTCCCTTTGTTTATTCCTATCTGATTTCCTTCCTGCTTTACCAGGTACTTACTTTCTCCCTCACTTTTGTCTCCCCTGCAGCCGCAATGAGGACCCTGAGAGATATCCCTCTGTGATCTGGGAGGCCAAGTGCCGCCACATGGGCTGTGTCAATGCTGAAGGGAAGATAAACTACCACATGAACTCTGTCCCCATCCAGCAAGAGATCCTTGTTCTGCGAAGGGAGTCTCAGCACTGCCCCCACTCCTTCCGGCTGGAGAAGATGCTGGTGGCCGTGGGCTGCACCTGCGTCACCCCCATTGTGCGCCACGTGGCTTAAGAGCTTCTGGTCTAACCCAGAGCAGTTAGGCTTTCTGGAGGAAGAGACCCAGCCCCATTTCTGACCAAACTCACTAGGGCTCTTAAACTGGTTCACCCAATTGAACTTTCAGAGATAACACTTCTGTGCAGAGATAGAATATGAATGATCTTTCCCTCTCCCCAGAGATCAAGGTTTTGACTGAGTACCAATTTGCTTTTTGTGTGCTTTTCTAAGGGCTTTAAGTTATTTATGTATTTAATAGACCCTGAGATAACTTTGGGGCAGAAGATTCCATTTTAATGAATTACATGCCTTATTTTGTATTGTTTAAGACAAGATTCCAGACTTGAGAGTTTTATTATTTAACAGGTAAACCTATATTTATATGAACTATTTATGGATCTATTTATGTTTCTTAAGTCTTTAGAGAAAGGTGAAAGAGTGTGATTATCTGTTCTGCCTGGGGAAATCCTACAGAGAATTTAGTGGCGGTTGAAAATTTCTGAGTTTGTACTACATATGGTTACAGGATTTTTTCCTCTTTGTGTCTTAGGAGTGCATGACATGGCTGTAATAAAAACTAAACCTAGTTTCCTATTTATTAATTGTGTAATTTGTTGAGGTTTCACAAGAGAGATGGCAAGTCCAGCTCTGCTCTGTTAAACCCTCATAATAAAAAAATTTTTATAATAAAGTTTGGAAAGAAAATTGGTTTGCTCATTTTTTCTCATTAAAAGTCCTTCAGAGGGGCGCCTGGGTGGCTCAGTTGGTTAAGCGACTGCCTTCGGCTCAGGTCATGATCCTGGAGTCCCAGGATCGAGTCCCGCATCGGGCTCCCTGCTCGGCAGGGAGTCTGCTTCTCCCTCTGACCCTCCTCCCTCTCATGCTCTCTCTATCTCATTCTCTCTCTCAAAATAAATAAATTAAAAAAAAAAATCTTTAAAAAAAAAAAAAAAAAAGTCCTTCAGAGAGCCCAGCTCTTCCCTATTTGAAAGAGTGTGCAACTTTGCTGAAAGAACAAAACAAAGCATGCCCTCGAGTAATAGCACCCCACCCACCTCAAGTCCTCATACTCAATGTCCAGTCTCTCCCCAAACTCAAGCTTCTTTTGAAGATTAATGCCAACTGGAGATCTAGAGAGGAACATTTTTCCCCTCCTCAGGCCACACTCCAGGACTACCCCTTCTGCTCCTGGCCTCTGATCCCATGCTCCCCAGAACACAAAAAAGTGCCACTGAGGCAAAACAAACTTCAAGTATGAGAAATATTCAGCCCAAGTAAAATAAAAACTGAATCATATTCAATTCCAGAGTAGTTTCAGGTTTCGAGTCATAACCCTGTTCCCCCAACATAGCCCGGCATGCTATCTTGCCCTACTTCTGGAGGCCCCTGGAAATTCTCAGGCCAGTCCAACCACTCCTTGCTTGGTGAAATCCATCTTGTGGGCTCCTTCATTCTCCTTCTCCCCCATGCTCCAGCGCCATTCAGAGGCCCGTGGCTTCTCTCTGCTCCTTTTCCAGTTCCAAACCCAGGGGTCCCTCCTTCCAGTGTCGTCTGTGTGCTTGCATGGATTCTCACCGCCATCTCCTGTCCTGGTCCTCATACAAGAGGTCCACAGTCAGCTGCCACTGGCCGTTTCTTAGCACCTTCATGCTTTATAGCCTTGCTCTCAAGTCCTGCTGCTCATTTCCCAGTTTTTCCTGAATGGTGATAGTGAAAATAAAAATTCATTTCCGTTTTGGGATGGTGGGCTGGAAACAGGCAAATATACCCACAGTCCTGACCCACTCTTTCCCACTAGACCGTATTCCTGGGAATTCTGTGGATGGGGAGAAGTAGTTACCTTCCCCATCTCCCTCCAGTAGGTGCTGCTTTTACTCTGTCTTCACTTTGCCCCGTTAGCACCATCATCCGCCCAGTCCCCTAGAAATCTGGGAGGCATCCCTGACGCTTCCCTCTTCCTCTTCCTTAGTCCTAACACCACACATCACCAAACTCAGTAAGTTTCACTTCCTGAACATTCTCAAATTAATCCTAGGTTCAAGGCGTCATCTTTTCTCATTTCTCTCCGTAGTTACTGCAACAGCTTCCCATCTGTCCCGGTGGCTACAGCTCCCGTCCTCCTCAATCCCTCCTCCATCGTCTGTCTATGGCACAAAAGCAGACAGGACAATAGTCACCTTCCATAATCTGGCCCTGCTGCTGTGCCTGCATTACCTCATGTGCTTCCTCCTTGATGTTTACCCTGTAGCCATTGTGAAATCCTTGAACTTTTCTTGAACTCAATGCCTGCATCGTGCCGTCCCCTCTACCTTAAATGCCTTTACCACCTTCTCCCTCCTGTTCCTTCATTCATACCCTGCTGTTACGGTCTGAATGTGTATGTCTCCCCCAAAATTCGTATGTTGAAACCTAACCCCCAGCATGATAGGATTAAGAGGTAGAGCCATTGGGGTGATTAGATCATGGAGGGAGAGCCCTCATGAATGGGATTAGTGTCCTTATAAAAGAGACCCAGGAACTCCTTCTCCCCTTCTGCCAGGTGAGGATACAACAAGAAGTCTTCAACTTGGAAGGCCTTCATTCAACCATGCTGACCCCTTGATCTCAGACTTCCAGCCTCCAGAATTGTAAAAAATACATTTCTTTCGTTTATAAGCCACCTAGTCTGTGGATTTTTTTTCTTTTTACAGCAGCCCAAATGGTCTAAGACACCTGCCCTGGCCCCCTACCCTATCCCACTGCTCTACCCATGCTGTAAGACTCCATTAGGTATCATCTCATCTCAAGAGCCTTGCCAGACGCATCACTCCAGAGTAGGTCCCTCTCTTCTGGTCTCTAAGAGCACTGTGGGTATCGTTTATCACTACTCTTACGTATTACGTTGGATTTATCTATTTAACCAGTTTTTGGTCCCTTGAGAGCCAAACCATTTGTACCTGTACTGGAATGTAGCAGACGGTCAATGCTGAAGTAAACTTTGAACCATTAGTCCACAGGCACCTCAAAGTCAGCAGGGATTAAATTCACTAGCTCTACTCCCAAACTAGTTCTCCTACGCCTTTTTTATCAACTCAAATGACATCACCTACTTATTCATCTGAGCAAGAAATCTGATTTCTCTCTGTCACTCATTCCTCTCATCCAATCCATGACAAACCCATCATCAGTTCTCTTGCGTCTTCTCTTTCCTCTCGAACTCCAAACTTACTGTGAAAGCTGCATTGTAATATGATCCTAAATGGTCTTTCTGCCTTGCTTCTCACAGTTTATAATTCAATGATTCTCCAACTTCCAGGAGACCTGGTCAGTGTAGGTCATTAAGAGCTGTTGCAATAGACAAAGCCCAAATAAATGAAAGCTTATTTCTTGTTCATGTTACTATCCAGCAGGGATTCTCAGGGAGCTTTGCTCCATTCAGACATTCAGGAACTCAGGCTGCCAGAGGTTCTGCCTTCTTATAGCAGCACCATCTAGAACTGCACGGTCTCAGGGCGCCTGAGCGACTCAGTCCATTAAGCATCCAACTCTTGATTTTGGCTCAGGTCATGGTCTCAGGGTTGTGAGATCGAGCCCCACGATGGGCTATGCACTGGGCCTGGAGCCTGCTTCAGATTCTCTCTCTCCCGCTCCCTCTGCCCTTTCCCCACCCTCTTGGGCATGCATGCACTCTTTCTCGAAAGAAAAAGAAAGAAAAGAAAAGAAAGAAAGAAAGAAAGAAACAAAGAAAAAGAAAGAAGAAAGAAAGAAAGAAAGAAAGAAAGAAAGAAAGAAAGAAAGAAGAAAGAAAGAAAGAAAGGAAGGAAGGAAGAAAGAAAGGAAGGAAGGAAGGAAGAAAGAAAGGAAGGAAGGAAGGAAGGAAGGAAGAAAGAAAGAAAGAAAGGAAGAAAGAAAGAAAGGAAGGAAGGAAGGAAGAAAGAAAGAAAGAAAAGAAGGAAGAAAGAAAGAAGAAAGAAAGAAAAGAAGAAAGAAAGAAAGAAAGAAAGAAAGAAAGAAAGAAAGAAAGAAAGAAAGAAAGAAAGAAAAAGAAAGAAAGAAAGAAAGAAAGAAAGAAAGGAAGGAAGAAAGAAATTCTAACCAATTATCAGGTACAGCTAGAACTGCATTGTCTTATACAGTAGCCACTAACAACATGTGGCTATTGAGCATCTGAAATGTGGTTGGTCCTAACCGTGTTGTGTTATGTGTAATATACACACTTATTTCAAAGAATTTTTTTGTTATTTTTGAGAGCAATTCTTTGCAAGAGCTCATTTATTAGTTGTGAGGGTCATAATTGAATATGTGGTTCACACAGAAAGGGTGCTCCAGTACACTTAACATGCCTTCTTCCTAAGTACAAAGCATGAACAATCTTATTACAGATATTCAGGATATAAGATATGAGGGGGACTGGGGCAAATACTCAATATTTTGAGGAAGTTGGGGCAGTGGAACACTGAGATGCTTGTTTTCCATTTTGACTCCTTAGTTCTGGGGATTCTGGTATTTTCCTCCCTCTTTTAAAAATTGAGATACAATTGACATATAAGATTGTATTAGTGTTAGGTGTACAACATCATGATTTATGTATATATCGCAAAATAATTACCACAATAAGTTTAGTTAGCATCCAGCAGCACACATAGTTACATCCTTTTTTTTCTTAGGATGAGAACTTTTAAGATTTACTGTCTTAAGAACTTTCAAATATATAATACGGTATTGTTAACTCTAGTTATTATGCTGTACATTACACCCCCAAGATTTATTTAACTTATAACTAGAAGTTTGTACCTTTTGACCACCATCACCCATTTCAGTATTTTTAAATGTAAAATATCTTGCTGACTTTTATATACAGAGTGTTACCTCTGCCACAGGTATGACATAAATGTTCCTCCATGACCTTGCCCAGGCCCCTCCTCAAAGTGCTCCCGACCACTTGTTCCCTCTCCACCACTAGCACTCAATGCCATGCATAACTCTTTCCCACATCTGGGGTTTTGCTTATGCTTCCTGCTAATCTGGAATGTCCTTCTTGGTTTCCCCATTTCTCATCACCTTTAAAAGGGTGTAAATATCTCTGGAGATGGGGTTTGAGAAACCATTCTTAACAAACTCCTCAGGTGGTGCATTCTGTCTGGTAACCCTCTACAGACCAGCCTTTGAGAGGACTGTTGGAGAGGACCAATTCGAGATGTTCTCTGGGAATACAGATGAAGAGTACCAAAGAAACAAAGAGATGATAAACACAAATTGATAGTAGATATAAAAGTCAGGGAGCAGAGATGAAATATGTGAACAACAAATAAAAAACCTGGGTAAAAAAAAAAAAAAAAAGGAAGAAAGCTGGATAAATTAAGGAGATATAAAAGATTCCATGGTTGAGGAGTTTTTTTTTAAAAAAAACTGAATCTGAAAAGTAGATTTAGACCAAATGAATTAAAAGAGACCACACTCAAATATATTGAACCAGGTTTTTTTTTTAATTTTAAGAATAAAAAAGAGGGACACCTGGGTGGCTCAGTCGGTTAAGTGTCTGCCTTCAGCTCAGTCATGATCTCAGGGTCCTGGGATCGAGCCCCACATGGGGCTCCCTGCTCAGCGGGGAGCCTGCTTCTCCCTCTGCCCCTCCCCCTGCTCTCTCTCTCTCTGTCAAATAAATAAATAAATAAAATCTTTAAAAAAAGAATAAAAAATATATACAACTCACAGCCAGGAGGAAAATATAAAATACGAAATCAGGAACCAAAATTATATTGATGTCAGACTTTTCCACATCAAACACCAGGATGTAATGGAGTAAAATCTTCAAAACACTGAGGGAAAGAAAGGGACCTCACATGGTACCTGCTCAGGCAAGACTTTTTTGACCACCAAGTGATAAATTTGTGAAATTTTATTGAGTTGTATGCTTATGAGTTGAACATTTCTCCATATGTATGTAATGGCTCAATACAAATTTTTCTTAAGAAAAAACAACAATGTTTAGCACATGTAGGTTCCCAATAAATATTTGCTAAATAAAAGAATAAATGGCACCAAAAATTCTTTACCAAATAACATTCTGTAAGGTCAACAGAAAGACTTTCTCAAACATGTGAGGATGGAGGAAAATGGGGGCACCCTTCTAGGTAAAGACAATATTCAGAAATATGCTTTAGCATATTTGACATGAACCAAAGCTAGGGATGTAAGAATGGGCACCTTTGTCCTGACATTCCTCATATCCTGGACCCTCTGTGAATATCAAAACTACCTATGCATTGCATGATGTCTAAATAATGGTTATAAATGTTTTTTAAAATGGATCCAAAGCCAAAAAAAATTATTTTGTAGAAAGTGAGATAGCTAAAAGGTAAGGTAATAACAGTACAATAATCATCATCTAGGTAACCAGACATCAACATCTTGATGATCTGGATAGTCATCATCCTGTAGAACCTGCAATCCGAGATTCAGTAAGCCACGGCCAGAAGCAGGGTTGAAAAGGAGAGACACCAGCAGAAAGGCACAGAGTCCCTCACCTTCATTAAAGTGAAGTCAAAGTTATTGCTCCATCCTTGGCTTTGACACATACACAATTTAAAGGTCACTTAATTTGATAAATAGGCTAAAATGTAAAGGTAGCCATCAGTAGATGTAAAACAAACTATAAGCCCTGTAAGTCTCTGCAAAGGATAAAAGACAAACCAAGTATTGATCAAAAACCAAAGCCAAAGAGCAAAAGGAACAGGAAAATATCAGGAAAAAAATCAACACAAAGAAAGCATAAAATAAGAGACAACAGGACTGAATGTTTTTAATTCACCTCTTAAAGAACAAAAAATCTCAAGTTTGGTTTTTAAAAATCTAAATATACTCTGGAAATAGCCTTAAAACCAAATGTCATACAAAGTTTCAAAATAAAAAGATAGATAAGGACATCAGGCAAATACATCCAGAAGAAATCAGAATATCAGTATCAGAAAAGCAAAATTCAGAAGCATTAAATGCAAAAAAAAAAAAAAGAAGAAGAAGAAGTAACTTCATATGGATAGAATTTAGATTAATAATGGAAAAAATAAGTTGTTAAAATTTATGTGTAGGATCACATCCAAATATATACATCAAACAACTTTAAAAATGTAGAGACACTATTGTTATCTAACATTGTCTGGAAGTTCTGTCCAGCAATGAAACAAATGATGGAGAAGAAAACACAAAATCATCCATATTTGCAGAGGTTATAATTACATAGGTAGAAAAAAATAAGCAAATCAATAGAAAACCCACTAAATGTAAGGAGAATGCTCAGAAACTGGTTAACTACAAAATAAATATTTTTTTTTAAAGATTTTATTTATTTGAGAGAGAGAATGAGAGAGAGCATGAGAGGGAAGAGGGTCAGAGGGAGAAGCAGGCTCCCCGCTGAGCAGGGAGCCCGATGCGGGACTCGATCCAGGGACTCCAGGATCATGACCTGAGCCGAAGGCAGTCGCTTAACCAACTGAGCCACCCAGGCTCCCCAAAATAAATATTTTTAAAACAGATTTCCCGTCTGATGGTAATAACAAGTCCAAAAACATAATAAAATAAAATACAATTCATTATGGAAAAACAAAAACCTGAAATACCTAGAGTTAATCTTACTGAAATATGAGAGAGCCTTGGAGAACTTTAAGATATCAATGAATTATTAAAAATAACTTAAATAAGTGGTCAGAAATACAATGTTTATAGATGGGAATGTTATATACATCCACAAAAAAATATAATTATTTCTTAATTTATTTCTTTTTCCCCATCTTTACTGAAATATAATAGACCTACAACATTGTGCAAGTTTCAGATGTATAATGTGATTTTATATATGTATTTTATATATGTGTATATTGCAAAATGATTATCACAGTAAGGTTAGTTAACACATCCATCACCTCACAAAGTTAGAATTTGTGTGTGTGTGTGTGTGTGTGTGTGTGAGAGAGAGAGAGAGAGAACATTTATAATCTACTCTCTTAGAAACATCAAATATACAATACAGTGTTATTAACTATAGTCACCAGGCTATTCCTAACTTATTTCTATGTCTAGTGCAATACTAATCAAATCCTGATAAGCCTTTTGTGGCAACGTAACAAATTTCTAAAAATCTTCTAAGGAAGAATTGTGGTTGAGAAGAGAAAAATCAATAAGCAAATTAAATAACCCAGAAATTTATCATAGTATATACAAAGAATCTAAAATATATGGTAAAAATAAACTGTCACCACAAATTAGAAATAAAATCAAAACATAGATTTCCCTTATATCATATAGCCAAAAGAACTTCAGATTATAGAGTAAAATATAAAAAATAATAACCACATGGGGCACCTGGGTGGCATCCAATTCTTGATTTCAACTCAGGTCATGATCTCAGGGTCATGAGATTGAGCCTCGCATCAGGCTCCATGCTCAGTAGAGAGTCTGCTTGAGATTCTCTTGCTCTCCCTTTGCCCCTCCCCCTGCTGTCTCTCTCTAAAATAAATAATAGACCTTTAAAAAATAATAATAACAATAACCACAAATTATAAAAACTGAAAAAGAATCTTCAGCCAGCGAGATTATAGATAATTTTTATGGCCATTTCACTAGATAGTCAAAAATTTTACACTGAGTACATGTTATGTTAAAAACAAACAAACATTTTAGGGGCACCTGGGTGGCTAAGTCGGTTAAGCGTCTGACTTGATTTCCACTCAGGTCATGATCTCAGGGTCATGAGATCAAGTCCTGCATCAAGCTTCTCACGGCACATGGAGCCTGCTTAAGATTCTCTCCCTCTTTCTCTGCCCCTGCCTTTCCCCATTGCTTGCTCTCTCTCTAAAAAACAAAACAAAACCAAAAACAAAATCCAAAACATTTAAAATTTTCTATATACTGGGTGCCTGGGTGGCTCAGTCGGTTAAGCGTCTGCCATCAGCTCAGGTCATGATCCCAGGGTCCTGGGATAGAGCCCCACATGGGACTCCCTCCTCAGCAGGAGCCTGTTTCTCCCTCTCCCTCTGCCTGCCACTCCCCCTGCTCATGCTCTCTCTCTCTGTCTCTCTCAAAAACAAACAAATAAATAAATAAAATCTTAAAATTTTTTTCTATATATTGAAAAATTAAAATACAATTAAATTTTGAATAATTATCAGATATTGGTATGGCAGAAGAGTCCTTAAGCTTTACAGAAAAAAGATTTCCAAACTAACAGGGTGAATTAAATATCTAATTTCCTTTGTCTTGAAACTGCATTAAAACTACAATAAAGAGATTATTTAAAACAACAAACAAACAAAATCCATAAACCCAACAGACAAAAGCAACACAATTTTACAAGGGAATTTATCTCTAGAGAGGGTAAAACAGCAGGTCTTTGGACCTGGATCTACCCAGCACAGATGAGGGTATGGTAGGACCAAAACCAGGATTAAGTGATCCTATAGTTCTGAATGCTGAGGAACATCCCATCCTAAGATCTTTTTCCCCTCAGTTTCCAGAACTCTAGCAACAAAATTTCCAACTTCTGGCAGAAAATTGAGGAGTCTGGCCAGTCCAAAAGGAAAAGCCTAAAGATATTCCGAGAGGGTCCCCAGAAATGGCCCACCCTTATCATCCTTTAGTGAAACTCCAGAATTTACCCACTGAACTTCTGACCAGCTTTTATCTTAATCTCAAGCAGACATCTGAGAAAATCCCTCTCACATGGAAGATACACCAAAAGAAAAAAAAAAAAAAAGAGCAGTTAGGAGGAAACAGAAAATATGCAAGAAGAAAAACATCCAAAAATATAATTAATATCCTCAGAGAAGATAATGCATCCATAAAATTAAAATAGGATACTGCTTTAAAGGGGGAAATAGGGGCACCTGGGTGGCTCAGTCGATTGAGCATCGGACTCTTGGTTTCAGCTCAGGTCATGATCTCAGGGTCCTGGGATTGAGTTCCACATCAGGCTCCACGTTCAGTGAGGAGTCTGCTTGAGATTCTCTCCCTCTCCCTCTGCCCCTCCTGCTGCACGCTCACTCTCTCACTTTCTATCTAAAACAAATAAATAAATCTTTTTTTGAAAAAGGGGGAAATCAAGAGGACATTTAAAAAAAGGTACTCTCAGATATTAAAACCATGATAGCAGAGATAAAACAGTCAATAGAATACTGGAAGAAAAGTTGAGAAAATCTCACAGGAAGTAGAGCGAAAAAATGAGAAATAAGAGAACAAAAATAAGAAAAGGAACCAATCCAGGAAGAACTGTATCCAAATAGAAAGGAAATCAACAACAAAACATATGAAAAAAAATTTCCAGAACTGAAGAGTATGAATTATCAGAGAAGGACACATCACCCACCCAGTCTGAATGAAAACAGACACACCAAGGCACATCTTTATAAAATATCAGAGTTCTAAAAACAAAAAGAAAGGGGCGCCTGGGTGGCTCAGTCGTCTGGCGTCTGCCTTCAGCTCAGGTCATGATCCCAGGGTCCTGGGATCAAGCCCCGCATCGGGCTCTCTGCTCTGCGGGAAGCCTGCTTCTCCCTCTCCCACTCGCCCTGCTTGTGTTTCTGTTCTCGCTGTGTCTGTGTCAAATGAATAAATAAAATCTTTAAAAAAAAAATAAAATAAAAACAAAAAGAAAATTCCACAAGCTTCCTAGGAGAACACATCAAATATAAAGGACCAGGGTTCTGAATGGCTTCATAATTCTCAACCACAAATCTAGAATACAGAACACAGCAAATAAAGCATTCAAAATTCTGAAGGAAAATCATTTCTGCCATAACACTCCAAACACAATGAAGCTGTGTTATGAAGGAAGAAAAATAACATTTTCAGATATTTAAGATCTCAGAGAATTTGCCTCCCATGCAACCTTTCTCAACAAAGTATTTAAGAATGTGCTCCATCACGGTAATCAAAAAAAAAAAAAAAAAAAACTACCAAAAAACAAAAGTCCAGGGTGCCTGGGTGGCTCAGTTGGTTAAGCGACTGCCTTCAGCTCAGGTCATGATCCTGGAGTCCCGGGATCGAGTCCCGCATCGGGCTCCCTGCTCGGCAGGGAGTCTGCTTCTCCCTCTCCCTCTCCTCCCTCTTGTGCTCTCTCTCTCGCTCTCAAATAAATAAATAAAATCTTAAAAAAAAAAAAAAAAAAAAAA
>NC_058410.1:98708773-98718260 GCF_002201575.2 Neomonachus schauinslandi | reverse complement strand
AAAAAAAAAAAAAAAAAAAAAAAACAAAAAAAAAACAAAAGTCCAAGGCCAGATGGATTCACAGGTAAATTCTACCAAACACTTAAAGAGGAGTTAATACCTATTCTTCTCAAACTATTCCAAAAAATGGAAGAGGAAGGAAAATTTCCAAATACATTTTATGAGGCCAGCATTACCCTGATACCAAAACCACAAAATGACACCACACACACGCACACAAAATACAGGCCAATATCCCCAAAGAACATAAATGCAAAAATCCTCAACAAAATATTAGCAAACCACATACAACAATACATTAAAAAGATCACTCACCATGATCAGGTGGAATTTATCCCCAGGATGCAAGTTTGGTTCAATATTCATAAATCAATCAATGTCACACACCACATGAGCAAAATGAAGGATAAAAATCATATGATCATCTCATGCAGAAAAAGTATTTGACAAGATTAAACACCGATTCATAATAAAAACTCTCAACAAAGTGCAGTTAGAAGGAACATACCTCAACATAATAAAGGCCATATATGAAAAACCTAAAGCTAACATTATCCTCCATGGGGAAAAACTGAGAGCTTTCCCTCTAAGGTCAGGAACAAGACAAGGATGTCCACTCTCACCACTTTTAGTCAACACAGTACTGGGAGTACTCAGCAGACAAAAAAAGGAAATGAGAGGCATCCATATTGAAAGAAGAAATTAAACTGTCACTATTTGCAGACGACATGATACTATGCATAGAAAATCCTCAAGACTCCACCAAAAAACTACTATAAGTAATAAACAAATTCAGTAAAGTGGCAGTATACCAAATTAATACCCAGGAATTCGTAGCATTTCTATATACTAATAACGAAGTAGCAGAAAAAGAAATTTAAAAAAACAACATCGTTCACAATTGCACCAAAAAGAATAAAATACCTAGGAACAAACTTAATCAAGGAGGTCAAAGACCCATACCCCAAAAACTATAGAAAAAAAAAAACCAACTATAAAACACTGATGAAATAGGGGTGCCTGGGTGGCTCAGTCAGTTCAGCCAGCTCTTGACTTCGGCTCAGGTCATGATCTTGGGGTCATGAGATCGAGCCCCACATCAGGCTCCCTGCTCAGCAGGGAGTCTGCTTGAGATTCTCTCTCTTCCCTCTCTCCAGGTTCCTCCCCCTGTTCATGTGTTTTCTCTCTCTAAAATAAATAAATAAATCTTTTTTAAAAATTAAAAAAAAAACTGAAGAAATAAATTGCAGACAACACAAATGAAAAAATATTCCATGCTTATAGATTGGAAGAATTAATATCATTAAAATGTCCATACTACCCAAAGCAGTCTACAGATTCAGTGCAATCCCTATCAAAATACCAACAGCATTTTTCATAAAATTAGAGCAAATAATACTAAAATTTGTATGGAACCACAGAAGACCCTGAATAGCCAAAGCAGTCCTGAGAGAAAAGAACAAAACTGGAGGTATCACAATCCCAGATTTCAAGAGTCTACAAAGCTGTGGTAATCAAAACAGTATGGTACTGGCACAAAGATAGACACATAGTTCAATAGAACAGAATAGACAGCCCAGAAAGAAACCTATGATTATATAGTCAGTTGATCTATGACAAAGGAGGCAAGAATATACAATGCAGAAAAAATAAAGCCTTTTCAATAATGATCCTGGGAAAACTGGACATCCACGAATAAAAGAATGAAACTGGACCACTTTCTTTCACCATACACAAAATAAACTCAAAATGGGTTAAAGACCTACATGTGAGACCTGAAACTATAAAAATCCTAGAAGAGAGCACAAGAAATAATTTCTCTGACATTAGCCATGACAAAATGTTTCTAGACAGGTCTCCTGAGGCAAGAGAAACAAAAGCAAAAATAAACTTTGGGACTACACCAAAATAAAAAGCTTTTGCACAGCAAAGGAAGTAGCCAACTAAATGAAAAGACAACCTACTGAATGGAAGAAGATATTTGCAAATGATATATCTGATAAGGGGTTTATAGCCAAAATATACAAAGAATTTATACAACTCTGGTGTGCCTGGGTGGCTCAGTTGGTTAAGTGTCTGCCTTCGGCTCAGGTCATGATCCCAGGGTCCTGGGATCCAGCCCCGTGTCAGACTCCTTGCTCAGCTTCTCCCTCTCCCTGCCTGTCTGCCTACTTGTGATCTCTCTCTCTCTCTCTCTCAAATAAATAAATAAAATCTTTTTTAAAAAGAATTTATATAACTCAACACTAAAAAAAAAGAAAAGAAAAAAAGTCTGATTAAAAAATGGGCAGAGGGGGACGCCTGGGTGGCTCAGTCGGTTAAGCGTCTGCCTTCGGCTCAGGTCATGATCCCAGGGTCTTGGGATCGAGTCCCGCATCGGGCTCCCTGCTCCACGGGGAGCCTGCTTCTCCCTCTGCCTCTGTCTCTCTCTCTGTCTCTCATGAATAAATAAATAAAACCTTTAAAAAAAAAAAAATGGGCAGAGGACCTGAATAGATATTTTTCTTAAGACACACAGGTGGACAAGAGACACATGAAAAGATGCTCAGCATCACTCATCATCAGAGAAATGAAAATAAAAACCACAATGAGGCATCACCTCACACCTGTCAGAGTGGCTAAAATCAAAAAAACAAGTTGTTGGCGAGGATATGGGGAAACAGGATCCCTTATACACTGCTGGTGGGAATGTAAATTAGTGCTGTCAGGGGGGCGGAGCAAGATGGCGGAGGAGTAGGAGACCTGGATTTCGTCCCCTCTCAGGAATTCAGCTGCATAGGGATCAAACCATTCTGAACACCTACAAACTCAACAGGAGATCGAAGAAAAGAATAGCAACAACTCTCTCATCAGAAAAGCGACCACTTTCTGGAAGGTAGGACGTGCGGAGAAGTGAATCCGAGGCGATATTCGGGAGGATAGACGGCGGGGGAGGGGCCTCCGTCAGCCGCTTCTGGCAAGTGATAGAGCCGCGGAGCACAAAATCGGAACTTTTAAAAGTCCGCTCCGCTGAGGGACGTCACTCTGGTGGCTAAGCGGGGGGTGGAACCCTCCGGGACAGTGTGGTCTCAGGACCCACGGGTCACAGAAAGACCGGGGGTGCCTGAGTGTGGCAGAGCTCCCAGGTAATGGAGCAGGGAAGCCGGCTGCAGAGGTGGAGCCCAGGCGCGGGCTCTCAGCTCAGGATTGCCATAAACTGTGATCCGTGGCAGTCGGGCCACTGCTCCTCCAGCAGGGACCCAACAAGTGGCAGATCCGGGGAGACTCACCTTCCTCCCTGGGAGGAGCCGCATGAGAGTGCACCGCAGGGATCTGCTGGGTTTGGAGACTCCACCCGCGGTCGGGTGCCAGAGATAGAAACGTGCGGTCACAGGCCGGGTGAGCACGGAGTGCGGCCGGAGACCGGGGAGACGGGAGTAACTGACGGCTTTTCTCTGGGGGCTCACTGAGGAGCAGGGCCCCGAGTTCTTGGCTTCTCCGGGGCAGAGACTGGAAGGCCGCCATTTTCACTCTCCGCCTCCAAAGCTGTACGGAAAGCTCGCAGGGAACAAAGGCCCGGAGAGCAAACCCAAGCAGATTACTTAGCCAGGAGGGGGCAAGGGCGGGGCAATTCCGCCTCCGGCAGAGACATTTAGAAACCACGGCAACAGGCCCCTCCCCCAGAAGATCAGCGAGAACAGCCAGCCAAGACCAAGTTTACCGATCAATGAGAACGGCAGAACTCCAGCGCTAGGGAAATACTGCACATAGAATTCATGGCTTCTTTACCATGATTCTTTAGTCTTTCAAAGTTAATTTTTTTTAACTGTGTTTTTTTCTTTTCTTTTTTTTTTGAGTTTTTCTTTTTCCCTTTTTCAACCAACATCTTATCAATCCCTTTTTTTAAAAAACATTTTTATTTTTCATTTTTAGAGTCATATTCTGTCCCTTCATAGTAGTTACCCGTATTTTTGGCATATATATATAAGTTGTTCTCTCTTTAAAATTTTGAGATAGTTTCTTCTAACAGATTAAAATATACCCTAAATCTCTAGTATATGGTTTTTTCTACTCCCCTGCCTGATCACATTCTCTCCCTTTTTTTTTCTTTTTTCTTTTTTTAAATCCTCTTCTTTCTTTTTTCAAACAACTTCTTATCAATTCCTTTTATAAAATTTTTTATAATTTTCATCTTTACAGTCATATTCCATCCCTTCATCATATCAACCCTTATTTTTGTACATATATAAGTTTTTCTTTCTTTAAAATTTTGGGAGGCACTTTCTTCTAACAGACCAAAATACACCCAAAATCTAGTGTGTGGCACTGATCTATATACCAGCCTGATCATATTTGATCACATTCTGTTTTTTTTGTTGTTGTTGTTGTTTTGTTTTGTTTGTTTCTATCTTTATCTTTTTCTTTTTCTTTTTTTTCTTTTTCTTTTTTCTCTCTTTCCGTTTCTTTTTCCACTGCTTCAGGTCTTTTCTGATTTGTTTAGAGTATATTTTCTGGGGACGTTGTTAACCTGTTAGCATTTTGTTCTCTCATTAATCTATTCTCCTCTGCATAAAATGACAAGACGGAAAAAATCACCTCAACAAAAAGAACAAGAGGTAGTACTGACTGCCAGAGACCTACTCAATACGGAAATTAGTACGATGTCAGATCTAGAGTTCAGAATCATCACTTTAAAGATACTAGCTGGGCTTGAAAAAAATATGGAAGTTATTAGAGAAACCCTTTCTGGAGAAGTAAAAGAACTAAAATCCAACCAAGTAGAAATCAAAAAGGCTATTAATGAGGTGCAATCAAATATGGGGGCGCTAGCTGCTAGGATAAATGAGGCAGAAGAGAGAATCAGTAATATAGAAGACGAAATGATGGAAAATAAAGAAGCTGAGAAAAAGAGAGATAAACAACTACTGGATCACAAGGGCAGAATTCGAGAGATAAGCGATACCGTAAGACGAAACAACATTAGAATAATTGGGATCCCAGAAGAAGAAGAAAGAGAGAGAGGGGCAGAAGGTATAATGGAGCAAATTATAGCAGAGAACTTCCCTAATTTGGGGAAGGAAACAGGCATCAAAATCTAGGAAGCACAGAGAACCCCTCTCAAAATCAATAAAAATAGGTCAACACCCCGACATCTAATAGGAAAATTTACGAGTCTCATAGACAAAGAGAAAATCCTGAAAGCAGCTCGGGAGAAGAGATATGTAACCTACAATGGTAGAAACATTAGATTGGCAACAGACCTATCCACAGAGACCTGGCAGGCCAGAAAGGACTGGCAGGATATATTCAGAGCACTAAATGAGAAAAATATGCAGCCAAGAATACTATATCCAGCTAGGCTGTCATTGAAAATAGGAGGAGAGATAAAAAGCTTCCAGGACAAACAAAAACTAAAGGAATTTGCAAACACAAAACCAGCCCTACAAGAAATCTTGAAAGGGGTCCTCTAAGCAAAGAGAGACCCTAAAAGCAACATAGACCAGAAAGGAACACAGACAATATACAGTAACAGTCACCTTACAGGCAATAAAATGGCACTAAATTCCTATCTTTCAATAGTTACCCTGAATGTAAATGGGCTAAATGCCCCAATCAAAAGACACAGGCTATCAGATTGGATTAAAAAACAAGACCCATCGATATGCTGTCTGCAAGAGACTCATTTTAGAACCAAAGACACCCCCAGATTGAAAGTGAGGAGGTGGAAAACGATTTACCATGCTAATGGACACCAAAAGAAAGCTGGGGTGGCAATCCTTATATCAGACAAATTAGATTTTAAACCAAAGACTGTAATAAGAGATGAGGAAGGACATTATATCCTACTTAAAGGGTCTATCCAACAAGAAGATCTAACAATTGTAAATATCTATGCCCCTAACATGGGAGCAGCCAATTATATAAGGCAATTATAACAAAAGCAAAGAAACACATCGACAACAATACAATAATAGTGGGGGACTTTAACACCCCCCTCACTGAAATGGACAGATCGTCTAAGCAAAAGATCAACAAGGAAATAAAGACTTTAAATGACACACTGGACCAAATGGACTTCACAGACATATTCAGAACATTCCATCCCAAAGCAACGGAATACACATTCTTCTCTAGTCCCCATGGAACATTCTCCAGAATACATCACATCCTAGGTCATAAATCAGGTCTCAACCGGTACCAAAAGATTGGGATCATTCCCTGCCTATTTTCAGACCACAATGCTTTGAAACTCGAACTCAACCACAAGAGGAAAGTCGGAAAGAACTCAAATACATGGAGGCTAAAGAGCATCCTACTGAAGAATGAATGGGTCAACCAGGAAATTAAAGAAGAATTAAAAAAATACATGGAAACCAATGAAAATGAAAACACAACTATTCAAAATCTGGGATGCAGCAAAGGCAGTCCTAAGAGGAAAGTATATAGCAATACAAGCCTTTCTCAAGAGACAAGAAAGGTCTCAAGTACACAACCTAACCCTACACCTAAAGGAGCTGGAGAAAGAACAGCAAATAAAGCCTAAACCCAGCAGGAGAAGAGAAATAATAAAGATCAGAGCAGAAATCAATGAAATCGAAACTAAAAGAACAGTAGAACAGATCAACGAAACTAGGAGCTGGTTCTTTGAAAGAATTAACAAGATTGATAAACCCCTGGCCAGACTTACCAAAAAGAAAAGAGAAATGACCCAAATCAACAAAATCATGAATGAAAGAGGAGAGATCACAACCAACACCAAAGAAATACAAACAATTATAAGAACATATTATGAGCAACTCTATGCCAGCAAATTAGATAACCTGGAAGAAATGGATGCATTCCTAGAGATGTATCAACTACCAAAACTGAACCAGGAAGAAATAGAAAACCTGAACAGACCTATAACCACTAAGGAAATTGAAGCAGTCATCAAAAATCTCCCAACAAACAAAAGCCCAGGGCCAGATGGCTTCCCAGGGGAATTCTACCAAACATGTAAAGAAGAATTAATACCTATTCTTCTGAAACTGTTCCAAAAAATAGAAATGGAAGGAAAACTTCCAAACTCATTTTATGAGGCCACCATTACCTTGATCCCAAAACCAGACAAAGACCCCATCAAAAAGGAGAATTACAGACCAATATCCCTGATGAACATGGATGTAAAAATTCTCACCAAAATACTAGCCAATAGGATCCAACAGTACATTAAAAGGATTATTCACCACGACCAAGTGGGATTTATCCCTGGGCTGCAAGGTTGGTTCAACATCCACAAATCAATCAATGTGATACAATACATTAACAAAAGAAAGAACAAGAATCATATGATCCTCTCAATAGATGCAGAAAAAGCTTTTGACAAAGTACAGCATCCTTTCTTGATCAAAACTCTTCAGAGTATAGGCATAGAGGGTACATACCTCAATATCATAGAAGCCATCTATGAAAAACCTACAGCGAATATCATTCTCAATGGGGAAAAACTGAGAGCTTTCCCCCTAAGGTCAGGAACACGGCAGGGATGTCCACTATCACCACTGCTATTCAACATAGTACTGGAAGTCCTAGCCACAGCAATCAGACAACTTCCTTGCTCTGCAGGAAGCCTGCTTCTCCCTCTCCCACTCCCCCTGCTTGTGTTCCCTCTCTCACTGTGTCTCTCTCTGTCAAATAAATAAAATCTTTAAAAAAAAAAAAAAAAGAAATAAAAGGCATCCAAATCGGCAAAGAAGAAGTCAAACTCTCACTCTTTGCAGATGATATGATACTCTATGTGGAAAACCCCAAAGACTCCACCCCAAAACTGCTAGAACTCATACAGGAATTCAGTAAAGTGGCAGGATATAAAATCAATGCACAGAAATCAGTGGCATTCCTATACACCAACAACAAGACAGAAGAAAGAGAAATTAAGGAGTCGATCCCATTTACAATTGCACTCAAAACCATAAGATACCTAGGAATAAATCTAACCAAAGAGACAAAGGATCTGTATTCAGAAAAGTATAAAATACTCATGAAAGAAATTGAGGAAGACACAAAGAAATGGAAAAATGTTCCATGCTCATGGATTGGAAGAACAAATATTGTGAAGATGTCAATGCTACCTAGAGCAATCTACACATTCAATGCAATCCCCATCAAAATACCATCTACTTTTTCAAAGAAATGGAACAAATAATCCTAAAATTTGTATGGAACCAGAAAAGACCCCAAATAGCCAGAGGAATGTTGAAAAAGAAAAGCAAAGCTGGCGGCATCACAATTCCGGACTTCCAGCTCTATTACAAAGCTGTCATCATCAAGACAGCATGGTACTGGCACAAAAACAGACACATAGATCAATGGAACAGAATAGAGAGCCCAGAAATGGACCCTCAACTCTATGGTCAACTCATCTTTGACAAAGCAGGAAAGAATGTCCAGTGGAAAAAAGACAGTCTCTTCAACAAATGGTGTTGGGAAAATTGGACAGCCACATGCAGAAGAATGAAACTGGACCATTTCCTTACACCACACACAAAAATAGACTCCAAATGGTTGAAAGACCTCAGTGTGAGACAGGAGTCCATCAAAATCCTAAAGGAGAACACGGGCAGCAACCTCTTCGACCTCAGCCGAAGCAACTTCTTCCTAGAAACATCGCCAAAGGCAAGGGAAGCAAGGGCAAAAATGAACTATTGGGACTTCATCAAGATAAAAAGTTTTTGCAAAGCAAAGGAAACAGTCAACAAAACCAAAAGACAACTGACAGAATGGGAGAAGATATTTGCAAATGACATATCAGATAAAGGGCTAGTATCCAAAATCTATAAAGAACTCATCAAACTCAACACCCAAAGAACAAAGAATCCAATCAAGAAATGGGCAGAAGACATGAACAGACATTTTTCCAAAGAAGACATCCAAATGGCCAACAGACACATGAAAAAGTGCTCAATATCACTCGGCATCAGGGAAATCCAAATCAAAACCTCAATGAGATACCACCTCACGCCAGTCAGAATGGCTAAAATTAACAAGTCAGGAAACGACAGATGTTGGCGGGGATGCGGAGAAAGGGGAACCCTCCTACACTATTGGTGGGAATGCAAGCTGGTGCAGCCACTCTGGAAAACAGTATGGAGGTTCCTCAAAAAGTTGAAAATAGAGCTACCATATGATCCAGCAATTGCACTACTGGGTATTTACCCCAAAGATACAAAAGTAGGGATCCGAAAGGGTACGTGCACCCCGATGTTTATAGCAGCAATGTCCACAATAGCCAAACTGTGGAAAGAGCGAAGATGTCCATCGACAGATGAATGGATAAAGAAGATGTGGTATATATATACAATGGAATATTATGCAGCCATCAAAAGGAATGAGATCTTGCCATTTGCAATGACGTGGATGGAACTGGAGGGTATTATGTTGAGCGAAATAAGTCAAACAGAGAAAGACATGTATCATATGATCTCACTGATATGAGGAATTCTTAATCGCAGGAAACAAACTGAGGGTT